>NC_028645.1:78349516-78369752 GCF_001406875.1 Solanum pennellii
CCCGCACAATCCACCAAACTACCCTAAATTTTTTTTATTTTTCCAAAGCAAAAAAAGATAATCTGTTTTTTCAATTAAGTTTGAAAATTAGTATTGAATTTTTTTTTTTTAGCACAATTAAGATTTTTGAATGGAGGTGAAAACTAAGTGATCTATTATGGTCAATATGGAAATCCATGTTTAACCTATTTTGACCATATTATAGAGACTCTTAAAATAGCTTGAAACTCATATTTTATCAATTAAAATACGAGTTATCCAAATCATTTAATATAGACAAAATAGACTCATTTCATTTATATAGGTTCAAACTGTCACCCCCAGTCACACTCATGTCGGACACAAGAAAATACGAAGTGATTATTTCATCTGTTCAAACATTAGTCATGCCGTTATTAAGTAACATGTACTCATTGAAATAGTTGAAATACATACAAGCTGGTCTGACTACATCGTTATCAAGAGAGACAAGAACTTAACTAACATCAAGAGTTCTTATAACTATCATCTTCTAAAACTGGTAAAACACAATTATCACTACATGAAAGAACTTAAAATTTGATAAATTTATAAGCAATATCTTTCACAACCCTATATGTGCTTCTGTAAATACCTCAAATGGATCTAGCACTTGTTTTGATTGAGTCAAAATAATAAATTTTTAAAAAAATTATGACAAGGAAAAATTGCAGTCGCTATCCTTTGGGTGTGCAAAGGGTAAAAATCCCACTCCTATGCAATAGCTCGCAAATCACATAGGAGAGTTAACCCAAACCAGGCACGAGCTCGACCCAAACTTATGACTTTTGATGAATAAACTATAAGCACATCAAAACAAGCTCCTAACCGTCATTAAGTTTCATAAGAGCAGCCTTATATAACGTCAGTATCAGACAATAACTCAGTGCATTTCAAAGCATGACGGATCAGGTTAAACTGAGCTTGGAGTGGAGATAGGTTTTGGATCGTGAGCTAAGTGTTTCACGTTATGACTCATTTCAGATCATAAGGTCGAGCTTCAACCGAACAATTTTTCTCTCTCTTCCCCAGATGAAATGACTACTGCAAAGTCAAAAGTCCCTTCATTCCGAATGATGGATTATATGAAAGCAAAGCAAAGCAAAGAGACGATAATGGAGAAGCTCATTAGGCCCGCCATTTTCTCAATCGAAAATGAAAATTAGCTTCCTGAACAACAACCATTCAACGGGATTTCACATTCACTATAAGTAGAAGAATCAACTGAAGAAGAACTCAAATAAATATAAATACTTCATCTGTTACACTCTATAATGCAAATATGGCAGAAACTATTGTGAACAATCACAATATAGATAAATCCCAAAACAGCCTAAAATGGCAAACAATAACCAAATGCTAGTCACAGAAACACCAAAATATCAGTTCAAGTTAACATGATTACCCCATAATTGGTAGAGAACCAATTCAAGTATACAATGGCCAATCAGTCCATGCTCCAGAAACATGGCCATTCTCACAGACATAAGCTCGAACAACTGGTTCTCCATCATCATGGTACCCGAAATACCTCCTCAAACAGAAGGCTGAATGCAGATCCCACGTCTGTTTCGATGAGCAAAATGCACAATTCAGATCGATCTTCTTCCTATTGCCATCATTAATCGTCCTCCATACCCTTGACTGCTTGAAATTTTTGAAAATCCCACGAAATAGCATGTAATTCCTCTTCTCCTCCATGTGAATACAACCAGGCCAATCACATATGTACAAGCAATCCCCTTTGAATCTACTCGCTAGTAGCTTATTCCCCTGCTCACGGCTCAAATTCCATACACCAGAAGCCAAATGTGAACAAGGCGATCTGTAAATTTTTCGCCTCTTCGAAAGCCTGAATTCAGCCAAAAAATAAGTAAATAAAAATTGCTACCAATTATTTACAGAGAAATCAATACACATAAACAACAACAATATCATACCCAACCCAGTGTAATCCAACAAAGTGGAGTCTAGAGAGGTTAGAATGCACGCATACATTACCACAACCTTAAAGGTAGAGAGGTTGTGAGAGATTGTTTCCAATAGATTCTCAGCTCAAAAAGAAATAGTCTAAAGCTATGCTGCTCGGACTCTTCAAAAATGTCATCAGGTGTAGGTGTGTGTCAGGTCTGTCTCGCATTTTTCAAAGGTCGTGCATTTTTTAAGGATCCAACACAACTACGGCAACATTTTTGAAGAGTATGAGCAACTTAGGCCTAAGGAATATAGAGAAAAATATAACTGAAATGAAGAAAGTCATGAGAAATTACTATAAATAACCTAACAAATCATCCAAAACAATAGTCATTACAGATAATACGATATTCAAAGTGCAAAAGAAACCATTGATAATAACTGAACTCAAAGCACAAACAAATACAAGAGTAATACTATGACTAATACTACAGCTAACAGTATTAAAGAATACGTAAGACAACGCTCAACTATCTAACTAACCTCCTATCCTAATTACTCTCCTCCATAACGTCCTATCTAAAGTCATTTCCTCAGTAAGGTGAAGCTTCATCGTGTTGTGACTTGTGTCCAATCAATCTACTTCTAACTAATCTCCAACCCTTATCAGTATCCTCGATAGTGTCCTATCAAAGGTCATTTCCTCAGTAAGGTGAAGCTCAGTCATGTTGTGTCTAATCAATCTACTTCCAACTAATCTCCAACCCTCATCAGTATCCTCGATAATGTCCTATCTAAGGTCATTTCCTCACTAAGGTGAAGCCCTGTCATGTCGTGTCTAATCAATCTACTACTTCTAACTAACCTCCTACCCTTTTCAGTATCCTCGACAGCATCCTATCAAAGGTCATTTCCTCAGTAAGGTGAAGCTCTATCATGTCGTGTCTAATCAATCTACTACTTGTAACTAACCTCCTACCCTTATCAGTATCCTCGGTAGCATCTTATCTAAGGTCATTTCCACAATAAGGTGAAGCTTTTTCATGTTGTGTCTAATCAATCTACTTCTAACTAACCTCCAACCCTTATCAGAATCCTCGATAGTGTCCTATCTAAGGTCATTTTCCCAGTAAAGTGAAGCTATGTCATGTTGTGTCTAATCAATCTACTTCTAACTAATCTCCAACCCTTATCAGTATCCTCAATAGTGTCCTATCTAAGGTCATTTCCTCGGTAAGCTATAGTTTTGTCATGTTCTGTCTAATTAATTTACTTCATCGAGGTAGTGCAATACATACATAATAACATGAAAATTACTTAATGCAAACACATAAAACACAGCAAGTATATATCTTTTTACCTTGTGGGATTCACCACTAAGCTTGTGGGTTCCTCCTCGACGACCTCAATCTGATTTGAACTCGATTCAGAAGCATCATAAACAGTATCAAACATAAGATCATCAAACAAAGACCAACCACAATCAACAACTTCACCAGAATCACACCGATTATTATTATTACTCGATGAAGAAGGAATCAGCTCAGATTTAGGGAAAACCCGACCCGAATAACTCTCATCCGGACCAAGTTCACGTTCAAGCCCAAAATCAGAATTCTCCAGAAGAACACCAGCTTGATGAAGACCCGGACAGCATACGGCTAGCTTGTAAAGTGAAGACCACCCACCTGGAGGACACGAAGACGTCGAACTTACTAGATCGGAAACAACCGAAGGAATAGTTGCAGAGCATTTCGATTTGTAACAAATAGTATGAATCAGAAATGCAAATTTCGTTGAAACACAAGATAAACGAGCCCAGTTCCTTGGATCATCTTCTAGCTTGAAAAATATATTGAGAACCAAATCCTCTGATAGTTTTGAGAAAAATCCATCAACCATACATGAATTCGACATCTAAAAAAGATGAATAGAATCAAAACCCTTGCTCAATCCAATGAAATTAAACACCAAATTTATCAGCAAAAAACACTTGTAAGTTGTAACAAATTCAAGAATGAGAATTTGGTTAGTGATTTTTGTGGGCAAAAGAGGTAGAAAAGCCTTTTTGTAGGTTTGTGGAATGTGCGAAGATGATTTTTCAGTGCCTGGTTGTTAGTTTGTTTTATCAAAGATTCCTTTTATATTACTTTTTTTTTTTAGGCTAAATTAATTTTTTGGTTAGTGAGTTATGTGATTCTTATTAGATGTATTTTTTATATTGTATTTTGGTAAACTGAGTAATGTGATTCTTTTTGGATTTTCAAAAGTATATTTATATATAGGCCAAATATATAAGCAGATTTCTAGATTTGTTGGGTTTTTTCTCTCGGCTACCTCAACTATGTCATTTTTCTATTGAATCATTGAACCCCCATAATTTTTTCCGTTTAAACAAATACCGTTGTCTGATGTGGAACCAGATCTGTGAGGGGTATTGATAGAGGATACATATATTGTTCCACAACTCATTAGTCCAATTGATAGTGAAAATGTTCGAGAATAATTGTATTTTACTTAAGTCATTTGAACAAATTAGAAAACAAATGAGACTAACACGGTTTGTCTTCATTCATTTAATCAAAATTATTACAATTCGAACACAATTGAAGGCATTTACAATAAAAAAAAGCCGATCAAAATCAACCAACAGTGTTTTAAAGGAACAAATTATGTGTGGTTCAATGATCAATAGAAAAATGACGTAGTTGAGGTACCTGAGGGAAAAAATCCAACAAATTTAGGTATCTGTTTATGTATTTGGCCTTATATATATCTATTATATAGAAAGTGAAGTGGGAGGATGATTAAGGGCAAAAATATAATTTCACGCTAACAAATTTAGAAAAATAATAAATAATTATAGAAACATCTTTTTATACATGAAGTGAATAATGATCAAGGGCATAAATGTAATTTCACACTAACAAAAATCTACCAAGAATGATAACAAGAAAATTAAATAGTTCTACAAACATCTGAAGTTATTGTTATTACCATTAACTTATTTTGTTGTTACTTCACTTTCTTTATCATTTGTGAGTTATTTTGATATCTATTTTATTATTATTATTCTATTCTGCTATTATTACTTTAATTTAATAATATTTTTTCAATTCATTATGATTATAAAAAATGTTTACTTTTTATAAAAAAAATTTTATCATGAATTAATTATTTACATCTTTATTTTGGTTCTAATTAATATATACTTAAAAATAAATAAATGTGATAAATTAATAATATATATTATATGGAAACTAACGAAAAAAATGTTAAAAAGTAACTTTACAAATAAAAATGAATAGGATGATATATTTGTATAAAGACAACAAAGACTAAAAATGTAATTACATACTAACAAAAATCTATCAAGAATAAATAATTTTAGAAACATCATTCTATATATGAAGTGAATGATGATCTAAGGTAAAAATGTAACTTCATGCAAACAAAGATATACCAAGAATAATAACAAGAAAATTAAATAGTTCTTTAATTATTCTTATTAGTATGAACACATTTTTGTTATTTCTTCAATTTTTTTGAGTTATTGTGATATCTATTTATTACAAAAGCAAATAAATTATTAGTACGCTTAGCTCTTAATAATTATATATCATGTATAATATTAGGAGGAATCAATCAAAATTAAAACTAAAATTCATATGTATATTTAAATTTTATGCATTGATATATTTTTTAATTTTGTGATCTTAAATATGCTATATAAAAAAATTAAAATTCAGATGTTATTTTCTTTTTGAAATGAAATTAAAAAATAAGTTTATATAAATCGTAAAGGAGGGAGTCATATATTAAAAATGAAATATAATGATTTGAAAACTTTAATTCTTTATTTTAATTTCTAATTTGCTACATATTTAAAAATTACATAAAAAGAAACTTAAAACGCAATGTAACAATTTAAGATATTTTTAGAAAAACATAGTTAAAAAACATTATGAAATTTGGTTGACTCCCTTATTTTTATCGAAACAAAAAAAGTTGCATATATTATTTGAAAACAATGTAAGAACTAAAAAGTATTATGAATCACAGTAAAATGACAACTAAAAATATGTGAGAACCATATAACAAATTTTGTTAATTTTCCTAAAATCACTTGTATCACATAAAATGAAACAAATAGAATAACTTATATTATTCAAAAATGACAAAAAGGGTAAATAAACTAACAACCAAAAATATTTTTAAAAAGAAAACATATAAAATATTTAGTTCGCTTTTTCAAATTTCATTTGTGTCACATAATTGGAAGAAAAATATTAACATACGTTGGGCATGCACTGGCAGGAGCACTTGATATATATATATATGTGTGTGGTAATTGAGTTATGTGATTGTTTTCTCACCTCACGATTTCCAGAAGAAAAATTCTAGGGAATATTATATTATATATTGTTTTTCAAATGAAATTTTGCTTATTAGACATACACTTTTTGGAATTTGAAATTTAAAATCGAATTTGATTTAAAAAACTTTCTTTTTTGTTAAAATGAAAAGTGCTTATTTTTGTTTGAGTCAAAATAATAAAAATTAGTCAAAAATTAGAATTTCTAATTTATAGCTTTGTCAATCCAAACAGTCTCTTAAAGGTGTTTTTGGTGTTAAAAGGAAAATATTTTTTTAAAAAAAATGGTTGTCTCTTCCGTATTTTTCGATGTTGACAAAAAAATTGGAAATATTTTCTTAAAAAACAAATTCTATAAGTAACTCTATTTATAAGTTCGTATAGATCAGCATATATTAGCAAAGAGAATAACCTTATTCTATAAAAATAATTTTTAAAAAATAGATAACGTTCAATTAATTTTTTTAAATATCGAGAAACATAGTGTCAAATAATTATGTCATTTAGAAAAGGCATTCCTCACTTATTAAACATTAGAACATAAGTAAAATTCAAACTTGTTCACCTCTAAACATAAAAACAAGTTGGTAACCAAATTTCTCACGAGTAATAATGCTATTATTGAAAGAAAAAAAAAAAAGGCAACATATGACCCACTATCCCCAATAATGAACCTCATCAATATTGGGATGTCTGGTTTTCCATTTGCCTAAAATCTCACTCAATCTCCTCCACATATATAAATTATTCTCTTCAATGAAAAGGACAAACGTATCTTCACATCCCAATATTCCATATCAAAGATCACATACTTAAATATTGTCTCACCTTGCAACGTATCGTTTTAATCACATTATTTCATACACATGAAAAATGAATTACTAGTAAATACTCACCTCGTTTACTTTTACTAGTCCACGATCAACTTTGCACACCCAAAAACAAACAAAGTTCATATGGATCATGATAAAAAAAATTAAGCAGTACAGTAAAAACGATACCAGAGCCATCAGTCGACCAACAATAATCTGCAATTCAAGGAAATTAAATTCCGTTTTTTCACAATATCATCTACTATATTGCAGTCTTTTACCAAGATTAAGAGCTACAAAAATAAGCATAATAATTATTACAGTCTTGACATGGTTCAATGACACAGAAATATTTTGATGTAAGCAGAGCAACAGACTCTTCCGGGCACTTAGACTCCCAACTGTGGACCAGGCTGCTCAAACACAGCATGATGGCACCCTCAATCACTGATGATTCCAGCAATCTTACCTATAAAAAGAGGCGAGGAGAAAAAATTAACAAAACGGTCAGCATTGAATGATATACGACAAGCCACAGAAGTAAGACCTGGACAAACTTCGGCTACGGCTCCTACTCCGGCTTGGGCTTCTGCTTGGAGTGCGTCTTTTGGGGCTACTGCTGGGAGTGCGTCTTTTGGGACTTTCACTTAATTGTTTTGAACGCTGTAATTAACCCAGTCATAATACAAAGCAATAATTATGTAGACAAAGAAAAGAGAGAATGCACTTTGAAAAGGCCAGGTAAGCACAAAAAAAAAAAAGACAGACAAGACGGATGATCCCAATATGTTTGAATTTTGGGTTATTCCGTTCACTTCAAAACATGTAGATTTGACTTACAGCTGGTGCTGGTGATCTGGACCTTGATGGAGATCTGCAAAATTTCCAGAAAGAACTTAATTTAATATCCCAGTCCCGCCACTTAACAAGTTTCCTCCACAACTGCTTTGATTTCACTTCCACCTCAGCATGACCATAATGAAAGTAGCAATTTGGCAGAATCCAGAGTGGAAAATATGGCAAGTATAAAACAATGCACGTTACACCATTGAGACTATGTAATATTTTAAATTCGAGCAGTCAAAGAGACCAATTAGCAGGATACCAAAAGAATGAACTAGTCTTTATTTCGCTTTGTTAGAACATGCTTCTACCAAAAAATAGGTGGTGATCCAAATTCAGGTGGCAGTTGGTTCCCCAGTCCAGCTCCACCATAGAATCCATGATCTTCATGATCCCAATCTAGCACCCATGGAACATTTCACGATGCTCATTAGAAGAGAGACATCACAAAAAGACCCAAAGCTGCCATCTAGAAAACATCGTACCTCCACAACAAAAAGAGTTGCAGGCAAGACCATTATCCACTCAAGATCCTAATATCCAAATCCACAAACCGCCGCACATATCCAAAATCTAGAAAAACAAACAAGGTGACTTTTCATACTTATAAAAGAAACGATAAAAGACGACACTTTGATAAGGCAGTATGTTTCCCCTAGAATACAGTTCCAAAATGACTAAGTAATGAACCAATTCTCCCCTTCAAACACTAAACTTTACTTCTGTATTGCTCAGACCTAAACCTTCCCAATTTCTAATTTTGTTTCAACAGACATGCACCTATCTAATGACCAGTCTTTACTAAATGGTTACACATTGATCAGCAAACATAGTTGGAAAATCCTGAAATAGCACGAAACAAATGAATATGAAATCTTGTTTCATAGGGGAAAAAAATGAAGAAAAAAAGTGAGAAACCATAGTTTTCAATCATTTGGTTGATTCTAATGGTTTGATAATGTAATTGCAAGTTCTAAACCCCTTAAAATCCGTCCTGAAACAGAAGAGAATAACATAAATGTAACTACACGTTGTCCCACTAGAGTATGCAGAACTACACATTACCAACTAGATTGCCGCCAGAAAATGCAACCTTTGCAAAATTGTATTCTACAACTTACCATAAATCCGTTGTGCCCCCACATATGACAAATTACCATAAGATTGTGTTGGAGGGACAAGATAATAAAAAACAAATAAGATTGGATTTGGAGTTTTATGCATGATATATGAGACTAACAGCTTCTCCTTGCTATATTTTTTAGAAAGAACAAGGGGAAAGCATTAAGGACAAGTTAAACAAAGAAGACTAACGCACCCAGGAGTCTACACCATTTTGATGTGAGATTTGCAGTGAGCACATCAGACTAACAATAACATAGAAGATAAAAGGCAAAGTAATCAACTGCAAGAGCATTTTAGATTTAAAGATCTTAAATCAACAATACTTTGAGTGTGAAGAACAACTTGAGAAATTGAAGAACTCTAATAAGATAATAAAGAACAAAAGATTTGCAGTTTATGTAAATATTAACCTTGTACTATGTAATGCTTTTATACCCATCCCGAAACAAAAACAGAAAGAGAAAGCAGAATATTACCTTGAGACAGGACGTCCTTTTGACCCAGAACGAGACTGAGAAGACACAGACCTTGAACGAGATCTTGAGCGCTTTGAAGACTTAACTTTAGGAGATTTGCTGCTAAGACAAATATTAATAAGGCCCTATTTGCATTAAAGTAAACCACTAGTCCAGACATATATGTGTAATGTGTTAGACCTTTTGCTCTTGCTTCGACTTCTACTTCGGCTACGGCTACGGCTTCGACTAACACTCTTCCCTCTGGAGTAGGAGCGGCTGCGACTGCGACTGCGGCTGCGACTTCGACTGCGGTCATATTCCTTAACCTACAGAAGATGGAGGTTTTGAGAATAGCAAATGACGGCATCAACACGATAATTGAAGAAATTGAAAATTGTTTGTGTCATACTCGAATTGTCGCACGAGAAAAGGCATTCCGAAACTCAGAGTCATCAAGCTTTTTGATCTATACACATGAAAGGATAATATTAGCTGCACCTCTTAGTTGTATAAAGGAAAAATCAAACATTGTAAACAGCATCAAGGTGAAGGAAACCCAACTAAAGGGAAGGAGAAAAGAGAAGATGGCTCACAGCATATTTCATGTCATCATAGTTTGTATAATCAATTATACCAGTGGTTCCTGAAAGTCCAAGCAAATTTGTTGATATCAGAATAACTTGTGGACCAGAAATGACAAAGTAATATGAAGATCAAGATGCCTCCTACAGGGTAAAAATAAGCATTGTGCACTTACAAATTAAAGCAAAGAACGATTTTGTGTGCCATTATGGGATCAGAAAAGTCTAGGAATAGTTAGATCACAATAGTTTTTGGTAAACTTGAATTAGAAAAATTTATGGTGAAGTTTTACAGGAAACTAAAAACAACTGTTGCTTAAAACAAAAGTTGTCTTTTGCAAATCACACCAAAATGTTTACTGAAACCAAAAAGAATCAAAAAATATCAACAAAAAGATTCAAAAACCAAGTTTTCTCGGCCTACATCAAATATCATTTGCTTCCTCTTAATTTTCATTCCCTTAAAAAACAAAAGTGGACCCTCCAATATGACAAGTTCTGCACATGATCAGAAAACGTAGAAATGAATCATAGAGGAGAAAATTGCATATGCAGTCATCAACCAATATTAGAGCGTGGGAACATTTTGGCACAATGGGTTAGCCTCTAGTTAAAGACTTCAAACAGTTATACCAAAATAAAATTCAAAAAGAAACGGGGAAAGAAATCCAAAACATCATTCAAGTTAATGGGGTCATCAGGTGCATCAGATTAGTCTAAACAAATTTATCCAACCAAACACCAAACATTAGGCAGCACCGTCGATAACCAGCTTTTAAATTGTCTCAAGGGATGATATTGTCCTCAGAAAAAAGTGGGATAAATAACAGGATCATAATCCAATTTAACAAATTGTATTAGAAGAGCAAAAGAGGACAATAGATGGGCAAGGGCGAGACATTCTTAGATGGGAAGACAACAAAAATACACATCTCTATTCATCTTATTCACCATTTCTTCCTGAGAGCAGAACACATCTTGCCCTCACCCAGCCACCAACCAATGATGCCCCAACACCTCTAGGTTTTTGACCTACCCCGACCTCAAGCTTGCAGCAACGTTGGTTTCCCCACCCCACCCCACCCTCGAGGAACCATAACACATCTAATTTGTGCTTCTTTCCTACTCAGTGTTTCTTTTACATTTAGTTTTCCATCTTTCCTCCCAATTTTTTGCTCCACCTGCATATTTTCCCCTCCAGTTTGTCATGACCTTATCCTGTTTTCATCAAGTAATATTGTTATCAATATGTCGATGATTATTTCCACTATATTTTCTGAAGAGATGACTTCTCCTATATTATTTTTCCTTCAATATAACATTTTTCTAGACAAAGAAAGACTTATCAGCTTATACTGAAAACCCAAATTATGAGTCATAGATCCTATGTATTTTTCCAAATTTATCATATATCCCAGGTATGAACCCACAGTTATTACCAAAGCTCTAAATATAGAAAGAATGACAGTAATAATTAGCAATGATAGACTTGCACCCTTAATATACTACTTGATTATAAACTCATTAATTTACACTACGATATAAAGAAAAGTATCCTTAACCTATTCCTATGACAGGTCAAACACGATTAGCAAGACGAGGAATAGTGTGTTACAGTAAAATTCTCCATCTTTCGATATACAGTTTGTATACAGGTCTTTCTCCATATCATCAGTACAATTAGTGAGTACCATTGTAAGCTCACATCAAAGACTCATTGCTTGGTGTATCATTGTAGGTTGCCATTCCACATGGAGGAGTTCGGTGTGCTTGACAGTTAAACCATTATACCAGTTCAAAGAGAAAAAGTATCTGCCTTTAGCTGTTTAAATCTTACCACTCCCGTCACGGAAAACTTGGGAGAAACAAACATCCCCAGCACGGCGCATGTGATCCTACAATAAGAAATAAAAGTTACCAATACTCAGAAATTACAGAATAATTTTGAGGGAAAGGAGGATCACTTTCTTGGTAAGTCCCTATGATTCACAACTCAAAGACACCGACTCACCTTGAGATCCTGCCACGATGCTGAATGGGGTAATCCTGTAACTAACACTGAAATACAACAAAAGATATCAAAACATAAGAAAACATATAACATGTACAATGTAGAAAGCACATAACCCATAAGACACACCTCGATAATCGGAACGTCTTGACACTCCTCCACCACGCTGACCACGGCCGCCACCGCCACCACCATAACGATCATTTGATGATGAGTTACCACGCCCACCATGTGCAAGCTCAACCTGCCAGTATGAGCAATTGTAATAGATTCAACATCCAACAAGGCAAAAACTAGTAACCTTGTGTAAACTATACGCTAACTATAAGTTTGACCGACCCGCAGACGGTGCCCATCAAAATCATAGCCATCACGACCACGAATAGCATCTTCAGCATCACGAGCCTCTTCAAACTGTTATAGTTTGTGGCCAATATAAAGGTCAGAATAGCTTTAAAAGGTGTATAGCAGGCTGATCTAATGAAATCCATCAGAAAAAAGGCAGCTCAAACTCACCTCAACAAAAGCATAACCAGGGGGTCTTGGTGGAATTTTCAGCTCAATATGTGCAATCGGTCCATACTGCACTCACACATCAAATTGTTTATAAGTTTCTAACAGTTAAAATCTGTTAAATTGTGACAGAACAATTAAACATGTGCACAAGCCTTACAAAAGAAATACTCCTTAATTTGAGTTTGTCGATAATGAATTCCCTATATCCATTCCACTCTATTTGTACCCATTTCACTCAAAAACTTAATTTTACTTCTAATCATTTTTCTTTTTGTTTTTAAGCATTATGAAATGATATCATAGAATGTAGGGAGCCATCTAGAGTATAAGCACCTTGTAAAAGAGATCTTCCACTTCACGCTCACGAACATCACCAGGAAGATTGCCAACATAAAGTGTCCTACTCGACCGACTCATTGTTCCTGAAAGGCAAAACCACATTCTCTTGCAGTTAATTGACCACAAAAACAAGACCTCTTGCAGTTAATTGACCACAAGGACAAGAAAACAGCACCTCTTGCAGTTAATCAAAAAACAACAATGACTTAAAACAGTTCATACATTCTCTCTAGGGGCAAAACGGGAAAAGAAAAAGGATAAAAAGCTTCAACTCTAGTAATTATTCAGTTGCAAAACCAATTTCAGTCGCAGAAACGTATCTTGATCATCTAAAGAATAAACAAAGCAACTTTGCACAATTCTACTGACATTAATTTATACAACCCGGACATTTTTGCATCGACAAGCAAGGTAAAATGGGAAAGAAGGAAAAAATTGAACTATATTTTGACGATATAATGATGATTATATCAACTAAAGCTAAAAAAAAACGATTTACGTAACCTCCATTAGAGAACATACCTGGGAAGATCGAGAGCAGAAAGCGTAGAAGAAGAGGAAAATTTGAAGATTAGGGTTTTAAGGAAATGAAGTCGGGCGGGATATAGTGAAGCAAACAGCATGTTCCTCATTTTGCAAATAACTCCTCCATGTTTATATATTTTAACAGTTCGACCCTTGTAGTTTTTTTTTTAAACTTCCACCAACTAATTCTAACCCCTCTATGTTTATATCTTTAAACAGTTCGACCCTTGTACTTTTTTTTTGAAACTTCCACCAACTAATTCTAACCCCTCTATGTTTATATCTTTAAACAGTTCGACCCTTGTATTTTTTTTTGAAACTTCAACTAATTATGGTTCATGAAAAAATAAAAATACCATCTAGTGTTTATCGTCTCTCTTGTGATTTATCTACCATTAAACCACAATTTTTGAATGTAATCAAATTCATATTATCGATTAGAAAAAAAAAATATTATTAATATCACTAATTTGAAGTTATATTATACTTTCTATTTGTATTTGTGAGTTAAAGCATTAGGCTTCACTCGGTCTTTTCATGTATTATGAAAATAAAATCACTTGACTCTATTTTTATTTATAATGATTGATAATTCTTTTTATTAACTAGCTTCGATTCATATAGAATGACAAGTAGATCGGTTTGGTTCGTACTCACCTAAATTGATAATCCGCTAAGACACCACCTTTTTTCATCTCATAAGTATTATTAATTTTTACATATAATATATTTTAGTTTAAAAATCTATTAAGATAAAAATATATGTTAATTATTAATAGGAAAATTATCATTAAAGATGGCAAAATGATAGCTAGGATTGAAAATTTTCACTATCATTTCTTGTTCTTATTGAATTTACATGAGTTTCCAATCAAAACTTAAAACAGTTATTTACTTAACATTCTTATTTTTATGGTTGATTAAAATATAAAATGATTATTATTTCATATATTAATAATTATTATACCAATTATATGTGATCTATATGAAGTATTAAAAAAAAAATTAGGTGGTATACATAAAAATATCAAAATAAAATAGTCCAACCCCAAAGACCATTTTGATCAGTAAAAAATGGCGAGTGGGAGAGCAGTAGAAGCCCTTCGAGCTTACAGATCAGTGTTGAAGGCCACCCACAAAGCCTTCGCCGGAGATACTTTCATGCTCCAACAATCCGCCGCCGAGGTCAGAAAGAAATTTGAGGAGAATCGCCACGTCTCATCGGAGGCTGATATTCAGAGGCTATTGGAGGATGCAACTGAGGCCTCTTCGTTCATATCTACTATGATTATCCAAGCCAAAGCTACACCTTCCGGTGCTTTTGGTATAACCCCTCAAATCTCCATATTATTGCGTTTATTCAATGTTATTTGCTATTTTTTTGATATTATGTTTGCGCACACCAGGTGTTTGTTTTATTGCTTCGAAGACATTTCTTTTTCCTTCATTAAAATCAATTCAGATTGATGTGAAACTTCTTATAGCTGCAAAATGCATGTTTCATGATGACATTTTTAACAAGGTTAAAATTACATACTAGAGCTCAGTTCAATGACTTGATGTAATATTGGATGTGGTTATGTTATTTGTTAGAGGTCAGGTCAGTGTGTTCCTAGGTTGGTGCGATAGCTTACGACTTTCCTAAACCTTTAAACTGCAAAATCGTTAAAGAACAAGTTCAAACAAATAGTTATTGCATTCAGCATCTTACTTTGAATGGTGCTATCTTTTTGTTTCATTTTTTTATTTTTGTGGTTTTTTAGCTTAGACCAAATACTAACTATATTGGGGACTTCTGACTTGAATTACCTTGATAACTGCCATAATAACATTTAGTGAAAGAATGTTGCTGTTGAGCTGTGGCTGGACCAGCTTGAGTGCAATCTCCAAACTTTGTAACGGTGTCTAGTCTATAATGCGTAAACATTGAGTTGGGCAGGTACTCTCTCTGTTAGTAGTGCCTACTACCTATGTACTCTCTCCGAAGTTTTAGTGCCTGTGCAGTCTTTGATGCTTTTAAATTTTTAGCAGAGCACCAGTTATTTGGCACCAAGACACTTTACATTTAGAGTATGCTAATTTTATATAAGGTCTTCTCTGCATAGCACCATCAAAAGGTATTTCATTAGATATATCCACTAGTAAATACATGATATTGGAAGTGTGTTGTCTACTTCTCACTGAGACACGTCTCTTTGGAATTGCCTGATTGGTGATCAATAATTGGCAGTTACAAACTTCCAAATATTACTTTTGTCAACTTGTGGTTAAGTCAAAATACCATAAATTTGGAGGCTCTTATTCTAAAGAGCCGTGGAAACTATTCAATCTCATAAATTTAAAACTCAATTATTGTTGATTACCCTTTGCAACATCTAACATCTTCTTCACTGATCAAAAAACAATAAAACTCATTCATCATGTCTTGTGAGTGTCGTTGCCTAAATCCATTAGGAATCTTGTCACGTCAAATAACTTAATGAAGAATAGTGATTCATTCACTTTATTTCTGTCTACCATGCAAATTTCCTAAGTTTGCAACAGTTATCAGCTTACAATAATTGAAAGTATGTTCTGTAGAGAGAATGATCAAAGCGGTCCTTAATCTATAGGGGTTGGACTGACAGAAATAGTCCTTAGTGTATATTAAAATATGTATAGTTTTGGTCTCATACCCTAAAACTATGGTTCCTCCTCATATTCTGTTGAATCAAATGGATTTCAAAGCACAAGATTCCAAGTTCCAATATCGAAAATTGAAGCCCAGATACTACATTTTTCATGGACAAAGTTCAATTTTCATGGCTGCAAAATCACTGTTTGCATGCATAGAGAGAGAAACAAATGTAGGTCATCCGGGGATTTGCCAAAATACCGTGTTGGATTGTTTCAGTGCCCAAGTTTGTTACTTGAAGAAGATTGAAAGAAACTGATCGGAAGGTTATCATATTTCCCAAGGCTGATTCTGGATAACCATCCTCATCCTTTTGTTGTCCTACTTTGGAACTGAAGGTTCCTCATTCCCAATTTTCTGCTCCCATGTTGAGCATTTTTTCTCCTATTTGATGGCTCGAAAGTTTCTCTAGCTTTCATCATCATTCCCCCTTCCTGTTGATTCTACGTAGTAGGGTTTAATCAGTTTTTCACAATTGTCAAATTGGAAGTGCACAGGAGACAAATTTCACCTACAGATACATTTTTCTTTTTCATTCTAGTTCTGGATTTTTCCTCACCCAATTATTCTTGTATTCATGCATACAAAAAATTATCTTCCCCATTCGGTTCTTGGTATTTGGATATACTATGTTTGTGAAAATCACTAGGAAGTTACTTCAACGGAGGTTGGTTCTTGTTCAGACATAATTCAACTTTAACAGTTAGCTTTCAATATTTGTACTATTATAATTGTCCTCCTCCTTTTCAGATGACTTATTTGATTGCTGAAAAATGCTAAATATACAGCGTGCAGACATTACTAAGTACTTCACCATGCCTTCGTTGTGTTATTCAAAATTGTGCAATCAAATGGTCTATGTAAAAAATTAAAGTAAAAGAAGATATATTTTTGCCAAGCTTAGTGAAATTAGAAGAGCGAGTGGGTGCATGGGAGGATGCAGTTCAAAGGTAACGGATTCATCTGAATCTGCTACTTCTCTTAAGGCTAAACCCATAAAGGAAAGATCCTAGGCGCGGTGATGCTTTAATCAATGTGTGAGGTGTCTAGAGGAAGAAGAACATAAGGAAATCAGAAAAGTGAAGGAAGCACTGGCAGTACGTAAGTAAAGAAAGAAGAAATAGACTTTGTGGAACTCACGAATCACAATAAAGCTAGAAGTATTACTATCAAATTGAATTACACCATTAATTGTAACAGTATTTTTGTTTTGTACCATTAGTTTTTTCGACATGAGATAAAAGATGTCCAGCTTTGACATACATTAAGGACCATTTCCTTTAAGTGGGGTATATATGATTGACCAAAACTGTTAACCCCCTAACATTAAAGGATCATTTTGATAGTTTTCTCCTGTTCTTTATCTGCTAAGTTTCCTGATGCTCTTTCGGTCTTTCCTAGCATTGATTCACTTCTGCTGCCTGTTTGACAAATATTGGAATGTTATTTGCTGCAGTGGTAAAGCCGGAGAAAGAACATGCTGGAGCAACACTCGAGATTCCTTCTGAAGAGATTCTTAAGAAGTCAGCTTAAGCATATCCAAGGAAGCTCAGAGCATTTAGACTGCTGTGTTAGCACTTTAATCTTTCATAAACTGTGAGTTTGTTTTGTGAGTTTCTCCACTTGGAATTTTCTCGGAGGTTCTGCTTTCTCCAAGGTCATCGCGTTTCAGTCTTTCCTGTTTTTGTTACATTTAGGCCATAATTAGTGGATATTACATCCATCTATCTATATCTTTCTCCTTTGTGTAGCTACAATCACCTTAGAAAGCAAGCAGGTGCAGCTTTGCTTAAACATGGCTATTGTGATAAATGATTAAAAGGTTAGTTGGACCAAATGTGCCACTGAATAGAGTTTAAATTTTATTTATTGACGGTGTAAAATATTTGCACAAGTGTAATTTTTCTTGCTCCAATAGGGCATGATCCCCTTTTGCACCAACTAATGCACAATGTTAACATTTACCTATCATTGGCCTTTATGTGACCCATTGTGTTAGTATTTTTTATTTGATCAGTGAATAAAACTCGCGAGAGGAAAATAGTAGCTCAAACTCTAGACTTCTGTTTAAGGAAGGAATGATCCATCCACCCGGGTTTTATAAATCCGAGTGTTGGCAAAGAGAGACCTATTATTTACTCTGATTCTATTAGTGTTTCTTCTAACAATGACAATGATCATTCCCTTAAATTCCAGGCCATCTATAATACAAGAGTCCGGAATCTAAATGACGTAAAAAAGACAAAGTTGACCAAAATAAGGGACAAAATCGAAGTTAACGATATATGGACTATTTCTCCTAATACACTCCACCTGTTTACTTGGTTTTTTATGATGGAATGTTTTTCCTATTACCTCTGATTAAAATACAACAAGTCATGAACTACATGACTTTCAACAAATTAAGCATAATATATACTCCATTTTATGTTTTTAAACTTGAACTACTGCATACTTAAAACCTCTATTTTCTTTAAAACTATTGTTAATCTTGATTCTTGATTTTAGGTTTTCACTTAATGAGTAAATACAAAACTATTCTATAGTTTTTTCCTCCATTCTAATTGTATGAACAAATTCTTGAAACTAATTTCTCCTTAGTTAGTAAAAGGAACACACACTGAAAACGAAACTTCCATACCATGTGCAATGTTTTATTCATACTTGAACCTTTGAAAAACTTCAACTAATTCGTATTCACGATACATAAAGACTCATTAAAGAAAAAAAACTCCCCAACGTGATATTTTTTTCTACTCTCAACGCTTGAATTTCGAGATTTTCTTATTGAGAGTTAAGAATGTTCTGATGTAGGATACTATTCTATCAAGTACGAGAAGCATTGAGAAATTTGAGAGAAAAAAATTAAAAGATAAAACCCAAATTATATCCATATAATTTATTAATATTTTATATTATATGTATTTCTATAGTTAATTTGTGATTGCAGTTTAATATTTCACACTCAGAATTTATAACTGATAATAATTTTTAAAAAAAAAACTATTCCCTGTCCACTGAAGTCAAACTAGATCTGTTATGAATATTTTAAGCAAAATGTGTCTGATTAAGTTAAGGAAACTACACTAGTTGATGCATAAATTCTTTTTGCTACTAGAAGGTTAATTTCATGGATAATTACTTATCTTTTAATTAATCACAAACAGACCAAAAATGTGTAAAAAATTAGGGAAAAAAAGAGTTTAGTGGGGGTAATTAAACTTTAATTTAATTAAAATGGATCTTAAGAATTTCGATTATAGTTTAAAGAGTACTTGAGTTACCTAGTTTATGTGATACTATTTTCTTGTTAATTTATCCTAAAAACAAATCATTTCATATTTAAAATTATTTAATTTGTAAATTCTATATTTGTTATTAAGTTTTCTATAATCACATAAATATTTTGATATAGTTCACATTGTAAATTTAAAAGATATTCATTCATAAGAATACAAATGTAGAAATAATATATTATGTAACAATTATTAAGTAGAATTTGAGTAATACTTGGGGAAAAAACTATGTTGGTCGTTTTAATTTATTTGTTTTATCTTTTTGTTAATTTTTAAAAAATGTGTTTTTTTCTTTATTACAATTCTTAATTTTAATTTTTGACATTACATATTTAATATAACAAGATTAAAAAGATATTTTGATGCATTTTACATATTTTTAATTTTAAAACCATGAAGAAAAAAAACCTCATACTTCCTCCGTCTAACAATAGTTTTTCACTATTGATTTGACACATAAATTAAAAAATATAAATAATAAAGTAATTTTATTAAATTACCCTTATTAGAAGTCATCTAAACAATGAAAATTAAATAATTTTTAATAAAAAAGTAAAATAAATATAAAATAATAAATTATTCATTAATTATTTAAACTAAATAAACCAAGTTAACATTAAATAAATAAATTAATTAAAAAGAACGAAATAATAGTTGAAGTTGAAGTGGACAAAATAAATAACTTTATAGTAAGAACGTTTATTTCACTTTTAATCAAAATTAAAGTATAATTAAATAATGTATATATA
>NC_028645.1:78370141-78401921 GCF_001406875.1 Solanum pennellii
TATATATATATATATATATATTTATTTATTTATTTATTATTTTTATTTTTTATAAAAAAATCATGTCCAAATGGGTCCAAAAAAGTTAATGTAATTGAAAGCAGTGATTAATATTTGAAGCCCACTCGCATAGGTGGGCGGGTGAAGCGCGTGGAATTACAACTGGGCCGCCTTAAAACATGGGGTACAGTATACCGCCACGTGGAAGACAAAGACTTAAAATTGAAGGTTCCGACAATGTTCAGTGGGCCCCAAAAGCTAATTGGGCCCACACTACTTAGGCCCAACTTAAGATCCATTTGAACAAAACGTGGTCTAATCCTTCCTAACCGATGGTGACACCTATCCTTTTTTATTTCGAGACCGAATATCTTTCGAAAATAATTTTTAAAAAATAATTTTGATAATTTTACGAAGTAGTAATAAGGTTACATATACTCTATCATTTTCAGATTTCACTTATAAAATTTCATTCGGTGCGTTAATGTTGTTTTTACTAGTATATTGTTTACCAAAGGGGGAACTTAATATGTTAGAAAGACTGAAAAAATACTCCCTCCGTTTTGATATTAAAAAAAGAAAGACATGGTTAATTTAAAGAAAAATTGTATAAAATAGTAAATATTTAGACCATGTTAGATGTAACTACTGTTTAGGAAAATTCTAATTCGGAACTATAGTTTCGCTCAATATTGTTATTCGCTTGATTTGTATAATTAGTTCGATATGTACAGATATCGAATTTGTATATTTTGATTCCTGATTGTACAAATTCTGAATTTTTGTATATGTTTACCCTAACTATTTATATACAATTTAGAAAAAAATTATAATATTACCATGTTGTATATTGGCAAGCGAAATATACAAATAAAATTTTGAAAAAATTCTAAATGTACAAATACAGAATTTGTATATACTTGCCCTATTTGTATATTTCTAAGAGAAATATACAAACAAATAAAAATATACAACCACAACTTTCGTAGCAAACAAAAGTATAGCTATGGAGTGTAATTATCGATACTATAGCTATAAAATCTACTTATGTCTATTATGTTTGTTGTTATTTTTGAAAAATTTTCATAATTTTTAATTATCTAAGGGAAAAAGAACAAATATACCGAACTATCGTAAATGTTATGCAGATATCCTCCGTCATACTTTAAGGACATTGGTGTCCCTGCAATCTAAAAACTAGAGCATATATACCCTTTATACTAACGGACATACACGTGTCAAAATCTTATCCATCGATCCGACATCGGATCGATGGATAAGATTGTGTCACGTGTCCCTGTTTAATCTTCCGTCAGAATGAAGGGCATACACGATTTAATTTTTGGACTGCAGGGGCACCAATGTCCATTAAGTATGACAAAGAGTATCTGCATACCATTTACGATAGTTCAGAGTATATTTATCCCTTTTCCTATTATCTAAAAACGAATGAAAGCGTACACAACAATTTCGTTTCAAAAAATCTAAATTAAAAAATGTCTGATTAAATACTTTATTAGGAATTAAGGTGTTCAAATAGAACAAAATTGAATTTAAATGTCTACATAAATATATTTGTCTTAAAAGTCCACTATGTACTAATTATTTTATAAACCCCAAGAGTATGTGATATTTATATTTTAAAAGATATGGCCATGCATATTGCAAACAAATTTAAAGTGTTGATTTTAGATCAATGTAGGTCAAGTCATTTAGAATTAGAAATTTAGAAACCACAATATTCTCCATTTCGTTCTTATTATATGCTCCCTTCGTTCAAAAAATAATGACCTTATTTTTTTTTAATATGTTTGAAAAAGAAGACCCCTTTCCTTAAAGGATATTTTGGTACATTTGACATAACTTTAATTTAGAATCACAAGATTAAAAAGTCTTCTTTCTTTTCTTAGACTTCGTTCAAAATTAAATTAGATAATCCTTTTTAAAACAGAGAAAGTAATATTATTGAGAGGAAATGATCTTTCGGACATTTATAAATTGAATAGTTAAATTTTGATTGTCAATTTTTTTATACATGAAGATGAAGATTTCTTTACGTAAAAAGGAAGATCTTTCGTAAAAAAAATATAATACTTTATAAAAAATAATGTAAATGACCTATAAATTTTATTTTTTTTTATTAATGCTCGAGAAGAGTCACTAGCAAAATCAAGTTTGAAATTCCACCAATTATAATGTATTAACATAATGTAATTTTATAACGAATAACACCCAGCTAATTATCTTTTTAGCTTACGATTTCGAATTACATCAATTTTGTCAAGTTTGAAAGGGTCTTTAGTCTTGTTACTCACATGCTGCTCTAGTCAATGGAAGACCGGGAACACGCACATTTCTCTCCCTTGATGATTCGAATTCATAATTTTAGGCCGATTCTTAATCAATAGCTATATATATTGATTCGAGATGACAACAAATATACCACGATGAGAGTTAGTAATTGAAAAAAAGATTAAAAAAAAAATTCATTTTTCTCTTTTCAATTGTTCCTCATTGACCTCAAATGATCTTTGAACCGTTCAAAAAAACATAATCAAATTCAAAACAAACACAACCATATAAAAATAAATATAAGCAAGAGAAGCAAAGCAAAGTTTCTTTCCCATGTGAAGAGTTTCGTAGAACGTGCATAGTTCCCACTCCCCACCAACAAACACGCCATATATAAATTCATTATATTATTTCTTCCGTCTATTTTTAATTATCGTAATTTTCTTTTTTAAAGTTAAATTATAAGAATTCTGATTAATATTTTATAATTATCATATTAAAATGTAAAATATTACAATTTATAGTACTTTTCGTATAATTTTTAATATCTAAATTTTTTATTTTAAATATCAGATTAATGTAATCTAATTTAATAACAATTAATTTTTTAAAGGAGAAAGGAAAAGGATTCTCTAATGTTATTCTCTTATCCATTTGTGATTATAAAATGTCAAAAATTCATTATTAAAGGCTTGAGTTATAGAAAATATGATATTTCCTTTTCTCTCAATTTATGTGGGAGGTTTCAAATTTTGAGATTCAAATAAATTTATATTTGATCGTAAATTTTTTATATATATTTTAAATATTTTGAATTGTCAATTATTGTGACTTATAATATCATTTTATGTAGTTTACAAGTATCCAAATTTCATTTCAAATAATTTAAAGATTTCATATGCAAATTTTCGATCAAACTTAAACTGTTTGGCTCTTAAAGAAAAGTATCACATAAATCGATACACGGAAAGTATGCCATATGTACGTGTATTTAAGGGTGTATTGAACATGAAATCAAGAAGGTTAATGTAATGTTTTTTGCACATAAATAGATTAAACTTTGTCAAGATTTTCCTGAATGTTTTTATAACTAGAAATAGAGAAGGACCACATCTTTACTTATAAAAGTGGAGTATATACTTATGTGATATATACATATATGTAATGTCATGTAAAGTGAGTGTTGAATCGGGCCGGGAAGAGGAAGGTGATCCCCCGACACTGAAAATCAAAATCTTAGAAAGAAGTTGAAAACACAAAAGCTATCTCAAATTTGAAGTTTTGATGATTGAAAAATATTATATGGGAAACAATTTTCTGATAGGTTTCAAATGAAGAATTGATAGTGATTGTCCAACGACTATTATAAAATCAAGCCCTTATTATATCTGACGTAAGAACTGGATTACATATGTATAATTGCACGAAGTAAAGAAAGTAGATCCAGCGTGGAGAAACTTCACGTACAGAATTGAATTTACTGATAAATGTACGAATCAAGAACAAAAACTGAAAATAAAACGATCTTTAAAAGAAAAAAAAGAAAACTTCACGCGAAAATCAAATTAAATATAAAAATTAAGAAATCACCTAAAACAATTATTATAGTGAAAGTAAATGATTGTTGAATAAACTATATATTATATATAATATAATATGGTTGGTTGGGTGCATAATATGTTTGACTTTTTCAAGGAAAAATCGAACGTTAGAATTACTCAATGCATTTTTCCTTCATATTAATTCCACCAAATGTTCACCTTTGAGTAGCTTTTGGTTTTCCAATTTGGGCGGCATTCACTAATTAACACCTAAATGCCACTTAATGTGCCGGATCGTTTTAAAATAAGTGTTATTTTAATTTATTATATAAAATTAATAAATATAAAATATAATTTATAAAAATTATTCTTATGCAATATATAAATTAAATTTTCTCTGTAAAATCCTGCGGATATCTACTTTAATGTTAAAGATATAACTGAATTTTTTTTTACAAATTATTGTCTTGAACTTTGAAAGCGATTACTATTTTTGGATGATTATTATGTATTGTTTCATAATTTATAGTATGGTATTATATTGTGTTGCTTTAATGAATACAATGTTTAGATAGATTGAGTATTCTCTACTATTCTCTCTATTTAAAAAAGAATGACATCATTTCCTTTTTAGTCTGCTTCAATAAAAATGATTTTTTTTGGTAACATTTTAATTTCAGCTTTCCAAGTGACATATTTAAAACAACAAGATCAAATGATAATTTTGTACATTTAACCTAACTTTAATTTAGGACTACAAGATGCACAAGTCTTCTTTATACTCTTAAATTTCGTGTCAAGTCAAACCAGATCAATTTTGTGAAAGGAGGGAGTATTACATAATGCCACACATTTATAATTTAAATGATAACGTACAAGACAAGTAAGATACATGTAAGATAGATCTATTATAAGAAAAAACTTATTACTAAGTAATAAGTAAAGATAAAATAATAAGAAAATATATATTAAGATAACTATGCGATTACATCAAATCGATTATTATTTTTTATCGTTATTTGATGATAAATTTAAATAGTATAATACAATAAAATTTAAATAGTAATTAAAATAAATATTATATTTAAATCAGTAATATAACAGATACCAACCATCCAATTAGTCACACATTATTTAATTTCTTTAAAAAATGCAATTTAGTTAAAACCTACTTTTAAGTATTCTTATTTGGTCAAACTGATCTCTTTACAACTGTTGAATGTTTCTTCCATTATTATGTTATTATTATTCATATATATTATTTTTGGAAAATGAGAAAGAGTGGAAAAAAAGGATCACTTTTTGGAAAACTTTCTTTATTATTATTATTATTATTATTATTATTATTATTATTATTATTATTATTATCTTCCTTGATCTATTTACAACTTGGTATAAACCAAATTACTACTATATATCTCATGAGTAAATAATTAATTAATGTTGATAACTAGTGTACATATACTACATAATTAGATTTTAGTACAAAAATTACACCTAAATATGAGTAAGTACAATGTAGTAGGAGTCGGTAAAAAAATCTTGAAATCCTATATATTAAATACTGATTGTGTTTTATATTTCGTTGATTTATGTTGACTTGACATTTTTATTTAAAAGATAATATATATTAGAGATTTATTTTATGAAATTAATCTTATTAGTTATTCTAAAAATCTATATTTGATCACTAATATTGTATGCAATTATTAAATGATAGAATAGTACAAAAAAAAATCGTTTTGCTATGTTAAAATAAAATTTTTGTTTAAAAAATATAAGTTTCATGTTATTAATATTTGATGAACTTTCTTTATTTGACAGATTCTAATTGTCTTCATTGTCTATAATTTGGTATAAACCTAAATTACTAAAAGTACATCACAAATTAATGTTGATAATAGGTGTGCATGTACCTAGTTAGTAGTTAATACCAAAATTTCTCCTAACTATGAACTAGTACCCATGATTTCCTTTTTAATTTTAAAATCCCTATTTTTCGAATGTAAATTTTGACTAATATTTTTAGATATATTTTTTCATTATATTAATCTGATCAAAGAAGAAAATCATACCCATTGAATACACAGTGTCCCCTTAAGAAAATTATTCCTCTCAAGAATCCGAGGTTAATGAATATATCCTCCAAGGATAGAATGATCTTATCCACCTGTGTATCGATACCTATACCCACGGTGTGAAGAACCATCAACGACAATAAAGTATACTTAGAATACAAGATTTAGGAGTTGGAGAAAAATTCCAGAAAATTGGTTGTTACAAATTGAGAGGAAATCCATATATTTATAGACAAAAAAGTATAGTGTGAACAAATGTTTGTCGTGCCTTATCAGAAATGTCATAACCCTTTGAAAAGTTACAATCCTTCAAAAAGGTCAAAACGTTTCATAAAAGTCATAACTTTTATTTAAATCACATTTTTTCGTAAAAGTCGCAACTCTTCATTTTCCATTCATACCTTTTTAATCCCAACATAAAATTTATAGATTTTTCATATAGTTCAAACATCTAAATTTTAAATTAAAATATTACTTTAGTCTAATTCAATTTAACTAAAAGTTAATGAAATTAACCTGCGTGCCGCAAAATATGACAAGTAAAAAAGAAAGAGTATCTAACGCTAGAGGAGTAGGTCAAAAAAAATTTGAAGTCCCCTTAAATAATCTTGTGTATGTTATACTATTTTCTTCGTTTCAATTTATTTGTTATTTATACAAATTTTAAAAAGTGATTTTTAAAAAATTTATAGTTCTAAACATGTCACGTAAAAATTAAAAAATAAAAAATTATTATACTAAAAAGGGAAATAAACTTTCGTTTTAAAAAGAAATAGACTATAAAAAAATTAGGATAAACAAATAGAATCGAAAAAGTCATATATGCAAAAACTAATTCTTTCGTTGCCCAAATTAAATAGTTTTAAGTTATATGTTATAGTATATAACACAACCTTCCCCAGCTCAAACCATGAATACATTTGTAACGAGTACAAAATATATTATTTTTTAATGTTTCTACATAAGATAATGAAATTAACAAATATAAATAACTTCTCTATGACATAAGAGAATATAAGAAAAATATACTCTCTTAAATATGTTTATTTTTTATGTACATAGGAGAGAATTTGAGGGTGAAGCATGTACCTTTTTATCGATTTCACTATCTTAACAAAGGTATTTTTGGAAAATAAAATTTTAAAAATTTAATTTAATTAGTATACAATTTTTTTTTTTGAAATTATGAGACTCGCTTTAGCCATGCCTTTTTAATTTTAAATTCATATCCTTTAGTTATAACTTCTTATTTTAAAATTAAAAAAACACGGAGTATGAAAGTAAGAACGGTTACAAGCTTTGGTAATAACTTTACGACTTTACAATCTTTCATAAATGTTAGTACAATCTTTTATAAAATTTACAACTTTTCATTAAAATCACAACTCTTCATAATAATCGCAACTCATTATTTTTCATTTATACCTTTTAAAATCCAACATAAATTTTTTGAAATTTTTCGTATAATTTTCAAACGATTAAATTATTTTAATCAATTTAACTTAAAAAGTTAATGAAA
Source organism: Solanum pennellii (assembly GCF_001406875.1). Lineage (NCBI taxonomy): Eukaryota > Viridiplantae > Streptophyta > Magnoliopsida > Solanales > Solanaceae > Solanum > Solanum pennellii. Next base: position 78,377,572 of record NC_028645.1, read on the forward strand.
TTAACTCCCGTGACGCGAAATGTGACTAGTAAAAAAGGAAGAGCATCTAACGTAGGCGGAGTAGGTAAAAAAATTGTTAAAAGTCCCCTTACATATTCTTGTGTAAGTACTATATATTTCCTTTATTTTAATTTATTTGTTATCTGATACGAATTTAAGAAAATAAACTTTTCTAAATTTTTTTGATTTTAAATATGTCACGTGAAAAGTAAAAAATAAAAATTATTATATATAAAGGAAAACAAATGTCTTTACTTTTTTTTAAAAAAAAGACTAAAAAGAAATTAGGATAAACAAATAGAATCAGATGAGTTTAAAAAAATATATATATATAAAAGGGAAATAAACCTCTTTATTTTTTTTTAAAAAAAATTAAGACAAACAAATAGAATCGAATGAGTTTAAAAATATATATATGTATATAAAGTTTATGGCATTCAAAAACTAATTCTTTTAGTTACCCAAATTAAATAGTTTAGGTTATATGGAGTAGTATATAACACAACCGTCCCCAGCTCAAACTACATTTGTAATGAGTGCAAAAGATATTATTTTTAAATGTTTCTACATAAGATAATGAAATTAACAAATATAAATAACTTCTCTACGCCATAAGAGAATACAAGAAAATCAAAACATAATTAAAAAAATATATATTCTCTTAAATATGTTTATTTTTATGTACATAGGAGAGAATTCGAGGCTGAATCATGTAGCTCTTTATCGATGTCCCTATTTTAACAAAGGGACTTTGGAAAAAAAATAATTAAAATTTAATTAGTGTATAATTTTTTTAAAAAATTACGAGGCTCGCTTTAGCCATGCCTTTTTATTTTAAATCCATATCCTTTGGTTATAACTATTTTGAAATTAAAAAGCACGAAATATAAAAGTAGGAAACATTATTAGATCTATTGAGCGTTACGTTAGATTAGGGTTGATAATTTGCTTAAATATGTGATATAACTTACAAGTAACTACATAGTGTGGTTATAATTAGTGATTAGTAAGAGACGATGAACTTTGTGGGAAGAAATAAAATTGAAGAAACTAATTACCAAAGTATAGGGAGTGAATATGTTAAAAGAAATATATTATGCTTAGTTACATTAAAGATATTTTTGAGTACCACAAGTGAAATAATTAGGTACCACTGTTGTATACGATTGTTGAAATATAATCAAATAAACTATAAAAATATACTTAAATACATAATTTATTTGTTATATTTTTCAAGAAAAATTATAAAAATTTCAATTTTCTTCACTCACTTTCCTATTTTCAGATACATCACTCCTATGTGATGTATCGGGATATATGTGTCTTGTATCAACGAAGATCAAAGGTAATATATCGAGATGCGATGTATCGGGACGTTGAGTGATGTTTCAGGACACGTGTGTCTTGTATAAACAAAGTAATGTATCAGAACGCGATGTATCGAGGACATTGAAGGATGTCTCCAAAAATCTTAAATTTACAATTTTTGTAATTTTAAAAAAAAGGGTAAGATTATAATGTAATTAGCTATTAACACTATTAAATTTGTGTAATTTTTATTAAATTATTTTTCATAATTGAGGTCGTGTTGATAATACTATTGTTAAGAATTTAACATAAATTAGAAGCAAAAATAATTTTAAAAAAAGTTATAGCAAAAAAATCAATCGTTCACACGAAGAAAGGTTAAAATATTTTTCAAGTATTGGTTTCGTGTCTCTCTTATTATAAAGTAAAAACAAAAAGATTTTCTTAATTAATGGACACTTTTCAAAATTTGAGGAATATTCTTTTTTAAATATTTTTTATTTTTCTAACAGAAGTGAGTATTATTTAGTACAATTCTATGAACAAATATATATCTTTTATAGGTAAACATTAAAATCACTAATTTGGATATAGTATAAATTGATTTAAAGTTAAAATTTATTGTATTTGTAATTTAAATATTAAAACTTGTACTTCTATTCATATAAACATGAATATCTTTAGTTAGGGATATAAAAATTATAAAAATTTCATTAAATACAGTTATGCAAAGTTTTATACCAGAAATATATTTTTAATAGAAATATGGATAGGTAGAGTAGGGAGTAAATTAGCTAGACTTAGGTAATTACTTTTCAATTAATATGATTTTTAAATATATTTTTTTTTGCAAAATTTAAAATTATAGATCAAGTTTTTATTAAAAATTAGGATCATAATTTAAAACTAAAATTCTGTTTTTAAGTGAATTTAAAATGTGAAATCAAAATTTCAAGTTATAATTTAATTGTTAAAAATATCATAAGCAAACACAAATTTCAAATCTAAACTTGAAATGCCATAGATTTTGTGTCCTTGCAAATCCATTTTTTCCAACAACTAATTGTAGCTATAATAATCCTAACTAGTAAGATTATGAAGAATATCATACTCTAATATTCTCTCCATTGCAAAATAATTAAATTGTTAAGATGCTTCATATCTTTTTTTTAAAAAAATTATGACATAAATTAGATATTATTTTTCATTTTTATCCGTATTAATTATTGTCAAATATATCTTTAAAATAACTAAATATTAATAATTCAAAGTTGTTGAAGAAGAAGGAAACAGACGATTGAAACATGTCAAAGGAACAGGTTCAACGTAGTTGACTGACCTATGTGCAGCAAGTGTTGATAAAGAAGGAAGAGAAAGATGCAGAAGACAACAACATTGTTGATAACAAGGAGGAGGATTGTCCAAACCTTATAAGGAGTCCACCCATTTCATTAACCATCGATGTGGGACTTTTGTCATTCTTTAACATCCCACCTCACGTCCAGTGCTTAGCATCTGGTGCGTGGACAACTTTGATTTTGGGGGTCCCAATATCGGGTGAAACGGACCGTGCTCTGATACCATGTGAAATTAGGTCTTCGGCCTAACTCACACCCCAAAAGGTAACTCAAAGGGAGGAAGATTGTTCAAGCCTTATAGGAAGTCCACCCATCTCATTAACAACCGATGCGGGACTTTTGTCATTCTTTATCAAAAGCAATTAAAGTTTCTTGAACTCATCAGATGGTAAATGCAAATGAAGGGTAAAATTTGAAGAATATTCTAAAAGTATATTTTTGAATATCAAACAATTATGTTGATTTGAAATATGAAAATGTTTCAAAAATTCAATTATTTTGAAATAAAAGAAGTATTATCAATTAGCTAAGGCACAGAATGTCTTGATGTCTTTCTATGGAGAAACTTATAATAAATATAACACATTTCAAAATTGTGTTAGCGCAACTGATATTCATCTAAAAATATATGTTTATAATATGTTATTGTATTGATCATATCAAATCATATCTTATGTATAATTATTTTGTTATATCGTTATCTTAGATGTTTTGTACTTAATACGAATTTATGCATCTATGAAATGTATCAAATAAATAAAAAAATGATTAAGATATGATTTGAAGCAAATAAATAAAGATTGGAGAATAGCTGAGCTCATATATAACTAATTTTAGTTGAATTTAAATATTCTTAAATATTTTTTTTTCAATAATTTACTTTTTCAAGAATTACTTGTAAGTCTAATGTCAACTAATAAATTTTTTTTCACTGTATGATATTTATATTAGGGACCCGACTATTTCAATATAAATAATATCATGCTACTCTATTTAGTCAGCTAACAAATAGCCAAGTCTTTAATGGAAAAACATATAATAATAAAAATGTTGCATTTCAGACTTGTGTAGTTGCCATTTTAATAAACTCAATTGGGTCTTCAATAATATATCCTCTAGTATTAAAATAATAATAATAAAAATGTGTAGTAAATGGAGCCTTGACTTAATAAGTATTTTCACATGTTATTATAATGTTGGATTATTTTGAAACATAAAATTGTGGGAACAAAGTACATGTGTATTTTATTTTTTTATTTGAAATTAGTTGACCTAAAACCTTTTAAAAAAAAAAAAACAAAATGGCCCACAATAACAAATGAAATTCCTACACATTCAATTTAATACAAAGACTATTCTTTACATTTCTTAATTAAAAAATTTTAGAAAGTCATATTCATATACATTCGCTGTAAATTGGCTGGAACCTTAATGTAATCACGTTACTACTAATTACTTTGATAACAAAATTATAATTAAACTAGTAATTAATTAGTAGTATATTTATTTATTACATTTATTTATGTAATTACCAATTCATCCTTCTCTTTCAACTTTTTTTTCTTTTTATTTTTCACTCGGTGTCCTGAATTCACATTAAAATCCGACTATTCCGGATTTATATTGTGTAGTCACTATTTGGGGGTGGAGAGGGTGGGGGGAGGGAATGTTCCCTATCAAAGATTTTTCCATGCTCGATATCCAGAACCACATTAGAATCTGACTATTCTGAATCATCGCAGCGTAGCCCACTAGGGAAGCGCTCCCTATCAAAGATTTTTCCTTACTCAATATCCAAAATTTATATTGAAGTCCGACTATTCTGAATCCGCGCTATGTAGGTACTCAATTTTCGAACCTGAAACTTTTGATTACACTTTCCACTTTGAAACTTGATTCCTCCTCCCTTTTTTTAACTAAACATTCATCTCATTTTTTTTTTTAAATAAGGTACCAATAGTTGTGATTGCATACACCAAATTGGTTGATTAAGAAAAAAAAAATTGAAATATATAATTGTTTGTTTGGTGAGATTGGTTTCCTAGAAACTAATAATGCCAAGCCACCCTTTTAACAAACTTGTGTTGAATACTTATAAGACTTTTTAGAATTAATAATCAATCACACGTTTTTTAAAAATATTAACTTAAAAAACGTACTTTTATTTCTTAACAAAATTCATCGATCAAACGTCATGTTCGATAAAATTCGAAAATCTGATCCATCACCTAGGCCTTCTTTACATTTGCAAAATGTCAGCGTGTTTATCCCTAATAAAAATTGAATTTATATTTGAAATTGTGGATTAGAATGAAGAAAGAGAATATTTTTTATGTTAAATAACTTGCTAATGAACATAACAAGGGATAATAAATAAGAACAACATATTAATTAGCAGGTATTAAATCGAAGAAATTAAGTAAATCTTATAAAGTGATTCAGAAATACTGCAAATTTTTTAACAGTTAATTGAACAAACATGTGAAGACAAATGGTTTTACTTGCTCCTTTTTTATTTTTACCTGATATATTTTTTAAAAAAGAAATATTGATTAAGAATTTACTTCAGTAAAATTAGCTATTTTTTAGAAATCTGAATTTGACACTAATATTTATTTAGTTATATTTAATAGTAAAAACAATACAATAAACCTCTCCTAATTTGCTAGAACAAAAAAATAAATATAAAAACCAAATAAAAATGAAACTCAGAGAGTATTAAATAGTCGAAATCAGTCATGAAATTAACGTACTATAATAAAAATCTTTTGGTGGATCTATTCATAATTGAATGGAAATAAATTAATAAACATTAAGGATGCGTTTGGTATAAAAAAATACCATTTTCTTAAAAAGTTATAGAAGATTTTCACTTATTTTCTAGTATTTAAATGGTAAGTAAATATAACTTCAAAAGATATTTATTGTAATCTAGAAAAATATTATCAATTTAAGTGAATGGAAAATATTATTTTTTCTACTTCTATTGACACCTTATTTGTATAGTTGATGCCCTTTAAGTTTTATAATATTGTATTAATTAAATCCATCGTTATGTAACTATAAAAAGTCTCCTATTGTATCCTTTTCCCTACTTCTTAAATACAATAAAAAAAATTATAGCTTTATCATTCAAATTATTGATGTCTGAAATTATGTAACCAATAAAAAAAATATGATGTATCTGTTTGCAACAATTTTAAAGTGACAGAAAAGAAATTGCAATCATAATAAAATAAAAAAAAACATAACTTTATTGATAAAGATTGTGAGAGTGTAGATTTGATTAAACTCAAAGACAAGTCTTGAAGTACGTATTCTTCTACCTTCACAACTAGATTTAATTTATGAGAGAAATAGATGAAGGATAAATTTTGTCCCACTGGACGTGCCAATTTATTCGCGATAAATTTTAAACACGTGAAAAGAAAATCAACCATAAATAAAATTTTAAAAAACAAGAATATTTATTGATTAATCAATGCGAGTACAATTCTGTTCCTTCCTCGATTCTACTCTCCTTGAGATTTATTTTCTCGAACTAGCATGTTTTAGATTTGACCTCTATACTGAATATTTCATGAATTTGCGGAATGTTCGAAATGTCTTTTCAAGGAAATATAAATATCTACATTATCCAAACGTAATATAATTCCATTAAGACAATACAATATATTATGAAATAATACATCTAAATGATATATAAAATTTATTTTCTTTGCCCAATCAAACATAATTTTTTTTTTTTTTTTTTCATTACCAAACACAATCACACCCTAAGTACCACTTTAGTTAGTAATTAAGCAACCAACAATAACCTAATTAAAAACTACATTAATTAAAAAAAAGTCTATAAAGAGTTTAACTTCAACAATCACTCCACGCGCCGACCCATAAGTGTGAGTAAGAATTTCCGGCGAAAAATCCTCTTTCTTTAGCAGCCTCTCCTTCCTTTATATATATACATTCATTTTCCTAATTTTACACCAAAAAAATAAAATAAAAACTATCTTCTTTTCTCTCTCTTTTTCAACACAATTTTGAGAGGAAAAAAAATAAATAAATCATGACTTCCGAATTGATTTATCGTGGACCGGAATCAGTTCCGGTGACCGACGGTTACACTCCCAAACCACATAAACCATGGTTTACTGTAATTCGTCCCCTTCGTTACTTGCTCCGAGAACAGAGAATTGTTTTTCTATTCGCAGGCATTGCTATCGCTTCTCTAATTTTTGCTTTTTTACCGTCTTCTCGTTCCTCCGGAGGATCGAGCTACGCTAACACCGGGATCTACGATTCGTACTTACCGTCGGAGTCGACTGAGTCTCAGGTGGCTCACCGTATGATCTATCAGAATCGGGTCGGGTTCGGGTCGATTAATTCCGGTGGGAAGATCCCGTTGGGATTAAAGCGGAAGGTTTTGAGGATTGTGGTGACTGGTGGTGCTGGTTTTGTTGGTAGTCATTTAGTGGATCGTTTGATTGCTAGAGGTGATAGTGTGATCGTCGTTGATAATTTCTTCACCGGACGGAAAGAGAATGTTATGCATCATTTTGGTAACCCTAGGTTTGAGCTTATTAGACATGATGTTGTTGAGCCACTTTTGCTTGAAGTTGACCAGATCTATCATCTCGCTTGCCCTGCTTCTCCTGTTCATTACAAGCATAATCCCGTCAAAACTATTATATCCTTTTTTCTTTAGAATTATCATTAGTTTTGATTACGTGCATAAAATTATATTAAATATATTATTATCGTCGTTTCATCCTTGACGGATTAATTTTTACAAGACTAATGTAGTTGGTACTTTGAACATGCTGGGATTGGCTAAAAGAGTCGGTGCGAGGTTTTTGCTAACCAGCACTAGCGAAGTGTACGGTGATCCTTTAGAACATCCACAGAAGGAGACATACTGGGGCAATGTTAATCCTATTGGTAAGACTTTTTATTTTTTTTTCTATTTCCTATTTTTAGTTAATTTTTTTAAAATATCTCTTAATTTTAATTTCACATTATATGTTTATTAAAAACAACGCAAATAAATTGAAACGAAAGAATTAATTCACGTTAGCTATGGTCTTTTGATGGTTCATGGTAAAAATGTGGAGCCACGTGTTGAACGATGATGAGTGCTAATGACGTTTCTGTCCTTAGATCGGGTCGGGAAAATTATTTTAATTTAATTTTTTTTGTCAACGATGATACCGTGATTTGCGGGTCCGGCCGCTTCATTCACCTATCTTTATGTCTTTCATTTTAATTCAATTGGCGCGCCCTTTTCTATTCAATCTTTTCTCTCTCTTTTATTTTGTCCTTGAAAATTAAATTAGCTTAAGTAATTAATTTCTTGTCTTTTTCTCTTTTTCCTTTTGAGTCTTTTGATACTTTACGTTTCGATTTTTTGTTTGATTTTTTATTTTATTTTAAAAAATTATGATACATTTAAGATAATATGATATAAAAATATTTTAGTATATTTTACTCCTTTCGTATTATAACAATAGTTGTTCACTATACTATTTTGAAATGTTCAATAATACTTATTTGCTTTATTAAATATTCCCTTCGTTTAAAAAATAATTACCTCCTTTCCTTTTTAGTATAGTTCAAAAAGAATGATCTCTTTCTTTTTTGGTAATAAATTTCCACGTGGCATGTTTAAGGCCACAAGATTAAAGGACAATTTTATATATTTGACATAACTTTGATTAAGGATCACATGATCGAAAATCTTTTTTATTTTCTTAAACTCCGTGCTAAGTCAAACTAGGTCATTCAAATTAGAAACTAAGAGCCTGTTTGGTTCAGCTTAAAAGCTGGTCAAACTGACTTAAAAGCTGATTTTTGACTTATTTAGCTGTTTGGCAATACTCAAAATAACTTATTTTAAGTTAAAAAAAACTTATTTTAAGCCAAAAGTTAAAAGCTGGGGTAGGGGTGCTTTTTTTTTTTAACTTATAAGCTGTTTTAAGTTGACCACATTTTTATCTTTTTGCCCTTAATATTTTTATACAATCTCCAAATTACCCACATAACCCTAACATCTCTTTCTTCCATTTTTCCCTTTTCACGTTCGTCATAGCAACTTCAGCACTTTTATCCAAACGCATAACTGCTTATTTTAAAAATAAGTTTCAGCACTTTCAAACTTTCAAAAGTACTTTTTTTAAGCAGCTTTTATTAAGCCCATCCAAACGGGCCCTAAGTTTTATTCATATTTTCTTTAATAGACAAGTATTATTGATCATATTTTGGTTTAAGATCGTATAATTTAAAAAATTGCTTTATTTTGGTTGACTTAGTATTATAGTCAAAATGTGACAAATAAATTGAAAAATGGAGGAAGTTACCATGACAACAATATTATCAATGTGATTCCACAAATGGAGTCTTGTGAAGGTAGAGACTCTTTTCTATAACTTTGTAAAGCATTATAACAACAACCAGTGAAAGAAATATAATAGTGAAACAAATTGTGTTTAACTATGAAGAAAGAGAAATAAATATAGTTGGGTAGTAGTTGAATTATTATTGAATTTGTATAGAATATTGGATCTGAAATGTAACTTTAGTTTCCCGCAGACTAACGAAGATGGTCTGTTTTGCCTTTTGTCTATTTTAATGTAAATGGTGGGGTTAACTGACCAAGAAAGTAAAACAGGTGTCCGAAGTTGCTACGATGAGGGAAAACGAACAGCTGAAACATTGACGATGGATTATCACAGAGGTGCAGAAGTTGAGGTTTGTGTTTTTTTTTAACCCATAGTCCAGATTAATGTTTACTGTACTTGTTGATAATGTAGACTTCATAGATAATGTAATTGTAGCTCCTCTAGTACTCCATTGTCAAGAAACATAGGACATTTGTCACACCTAACGGTGTGGCCTACTGGTCAATGAAGCAGGATGAGAACCATGAGTTCTCGAGTTTAAATTCCAGGAGAGACAAAAACACAGGTGATATCTTACCATTTGTCCACTACTTGCGAGGTGACAGGTTTCTTGCGTAATTAGTCAAAGTGCGAGGAAAAATAAAATTAACAATCACTCTGGAGCCAACTGTTTTATTCCCTCTATTGCGCATGTACTTGATCATCGATAAATGTACTTTGTATCTAGTGTTGTTAAATATTGTACTATCGGTGTAGTTTAATCTATGATAGCAAGTTAGCTACCGTTTTTATCAGGTTACTAATTACTGTTTATCATAGATATGTACCTGAAATTACCTGTTAAGTAATTTGCTGGTAAAATTATGTCGATGTACCTATGTTGTTACAGGTGAGAATTGCTAGGATCTTTAACACTTATGGACCTCGTATGTGTATTGATGATGGTCGGGTTGTCAGCAACTTTGTCGCTCAGGTGACTCGATTATTTAAATCTAAACGTAAAGTTAATGGATTCTTAAACTAAGCAACAAAAAGCTTATATAAAATTTGTTTACAGGCTTTAAGGAAAGAGCCTTTGACAGTTTATGGTGATGGGAAACAAACAAGAAGTTTCCAATTTGTTTCAGATCTGGTACTTTTCTCTCTGTTCTTCGTTTTTTTAGCTTATTTTAATACGTTACCTTATTAGTTTTATATGCATTCTTTCGAAGTGGCTTTCAAATGTAAGATTCTTTAATAATTTGACTTGCCATCTAGCTTACAGTTTACAACATGATTAGAAAATAAATAAATTAATATCTAAAGTAGGGTCCCCCTACTCTGTTGCAAGGTAAAATATTGTAGTGTGGAAGCACATGCCATGTCTAAGTAGAAGCCAGATATCTGGGACCCGTATTTTTATTTCTATGTACTCCTTCTGTCCCAATTTACGAGATGTAGTTTGATTGGACACAGGAGTTTAAGAAATATGTGAAGACTTTGCAATGTTCCGAAGTTATGCTTAAAAAGACTGTTCCTTTGTGGAACTTTTATCAAGCAGTAAAACAGTAATAAAAGTATAAAAACCATGGTTTGTGACCTTGATATAACATAAGAAGGAATCTAAACTTGCTTTTTTTGGTTAATGTGAAGGTTGAAGGCTTAATGCGGTTGATGGAAGGAGAACATGTCGGACCCTTCAACCTCGGAAACCCTGGTGAATTCACAATGCTTGAACTTGCTAAGGTATGTAACGACACACTTCTAAACATCCAAATTGATGTTGTGTTTCTTTTGCATTAGCATTTTACAGTGTCGTCAAGCTACAAAATCAGATTTCCGAGGAAAGGATAGAATGTACACAGACAAAATCAGTTTCATACGGCTATCATTTTCAGTCTTAATTTAAGTTAGAAGTGTCTGAGCTTCATCATATGCACAGCTTCAGACATATGTCAAGTATTTCCAATGTGGGCTCTGTAAAACTTTTACCATTTTGTTGACACATTGCCGTCTTTTAATGAATGCCCACAGGTGGTCCAGGAAACCATTGACCCAAATGCACAGATTGTACACAAACCAAACACAGAAGATGACCCACACAAGCGAAAACCTGATATCTCAAAGGCTAAAGAGTTACTTGGTTGGGAACCGAAAGTGGCTCTTAGAAATGGTTTACCTATGATGGTTCAAGACTTCAGGCAACGTATTTTCGGTGATCACAAAGAAGAAAGTGCAAAGATCACCACAGCTTAATAGAAAAGGAAGTGTGTATGTTTGGCTATTTGTTAAACTTGGTAAGGGGTGAAATGCACGCGACGAAAAGATGACTCTCTTGTGTTGATGTAGTTTCAAGCAGAAGTGCAGGCAGCAGAAGACTGAGCTGAGCTCCCCATGTACTTGTTTTGAATAGTTGGTTCTTTGTCAATTTTGTAATTCTATTATTAGTATTATTATCCTTTTGTTAACAGTTGATGTAGTCGACCAACTTTCATTATTATCATAAGAATAAAACTGGTACGTATTTTCCCCGAACATATTTTGAAATCCCCATCTTGCTCACAGTGCAATATTTGTATGCGACTTCAATATATAATATATATAGGTATATATATACACACACTAGGCATATTACTTGTGCTTCGAACGGGATTGAACTCCTTTATTAAGCTTATTCAGTAATATTTGTATACATACTAAACATTGTCATAACATTTTATCTTAAGGCAAAGCATGCTTTCGAAATTTTAAAACACTAACATAAGCTTAAACTAATGATTGTTAAAAGACATATTAGGGTTGTAACAATGGAACGAAACAAAAAAGAAAAGACGACCCCATAATTTCTGAGATTTTAAAGAATAGATCATCTTAGGATAGAACATTCTTTTTGCCAGTGTGTTGGTACAAATACAATGGTGTAGTAAGCTACTCAACAGGAGCAAAGTACAAGAATATTCTTTTGTACGGAAGAAGAAAAAGTTCATGAAAATGCCCCCATATAGCCAACAAAATGTAGTGTCAACAAATGATTATTGTGTTTTTTCAGAAAGTTCACCTCTTTGAATAGTTACAATCTTTAGGAACGGTCACAATCTTTCGAAACCTCATAAAAATCACAAATTTTCATTTCATGAAAGAGGAAGACTAATTTTGAAAATAAATAAATTCAAAAAGAATGAAATCCTAATTTGTGGTGATGCCACATAGACGGACCTAGGGTTCTCTTTATACCCATAAATGATCTGAGTAGTCCCTACCAATGTGTAACTCTCTGAGTAGTCCCTACCAATGTGTAACTCTCCGACGCAGAACCAAATTTAGTTAGGCTCCAATGTGAGCATCAAACACCCCGTGGAAAAACAAAAAAAAAAGCAGATATAAAGAATAATTAATGATTAATCTAAAAAATAGCCATACCAAATCAATTAAACTAAAAATAACCAATAAATGTATAAATACCGACTAGAAAAAGTAAACAATATGAACCCGCTTCTCTCAATTTCAAACTCTCGATATTGCATTTGTCCAGCCAATGCATGTGCCAGAACTAGACATAGTTAAATAGACAAGCACAATGCTCTTCACAATGGACAATCAACAATGTATCTGGAGTTAATGCAAGACAGTTACCGTACATATTAGCTGGTCATAGGATTCAACATACACAAAAAAAACGTTAAACTCCAACGTTTACAATAAGTTTGTGAAGAAGACAACAGTATATAGCAGAACATCAAAATCCTATATCAAGTCTTACAGCAATCAAAGGTGGTGTTCTGCCTAGGCAAATTCCCGAATACGAAAGGTTATACAGAGCTGGTCCAAATCCTAGCTGCTCACGAGTTTTGCTCCAAAGCACAGAAATCCAATTCACCTGCAGTACACAAGTGTATTGAATTAATACCAATGATCAGATATTTAAATACAGGCAAACAAAAATGTGGGAACACCAAGGAAAAAATTAAGAATGTGCATAACCACCCATAAATGCATTTCAAGTTCAAAAAAAAAAAGGAAGAGGAAATGGAACATTTCTGTATGCAGACAGAAATAGCCTCTTCACAGAAAGGTAAGAAAAATGGTATAGATCCAAAAACAACATACCCCGGAATCAGGGCCTGTTTGAATTGGCTTATAAGCCATAAGTTAGGATTTCTAACTTATGACTTTTGACTTATTTTTGTTATTTTGGCATTAAAATAAGTGCTTATCAGCACTATTCAAATTTACCCAAACACTTGAAAACTGCTTTAAAACTATTTCGGCATAAAAGCACCTGAAATAAGTGAATCCAAACCGGCACTTAATCCCAACAAGTGGGGTTTGGGGAGGAGGGTATAGTGTACACAGACCTTTCCCTACCTTGTAAGGTAAGAGATGATGTTACCGATAGATCTTTGGCTCAAGAAGAGATAAGAAAACAATATATTTTCATGCTCTTCCTAATCCCATGCCCTGCTCTAGCAGGAGACACTTTTGAGCACAAGGTTAGTTCTTTCAGTAGCATTTTTACAGTCTTTATACTTCATTAGCTAAACTTGGAGAATAGAACTCGCAGATTTTAATCCAGTAGTTGTTTTCTGATCCCAACCATTGAGCTTCCTATCATATGTATACACATTTTTCTGATATTTATAGGACCATTATATTTCATTTATTATAGATCTTCATAGTTCATCAGAAAAGACAATTATTTAAATGCTAAGAGTTAGTCATTTTTGAAGTTCCAAATTTTATTTATGATAATATATTGATAAATTTCACAATAATGGATACAATAAATATTACTTAGCATTTACAGTTCTTTCATACCAAACATTTGATTACATAATAGCAAGTTAAAAGGCGATTGCACTTCAAACATGGACCGATTAAAGGAACTAGCTCCTAATTCAAATAAAATTACTCCAACCACTATGTCAAAGATCCAACAGTACCTCTCTACTTAGGATTTCGGAGGACAATGATCACAGAATCTCCCCGAAGGAACATCTTGCTGATAAACCTATCTTTGTTAACAGCAACAGCTTTCTTTTTTCCTTTTCCAGTCTTGGGCACCTGAAGAATAAACATAAACAACTTTGTTAAGTGGAGTCTTTTGGCACAAGTTTCAAATCTAAGACGCATTGCCCTAGGAATCTGAAGAATGAATATAAACAATTTTGGTAACTGGAGCCTTTTGACGCAAGATACAAATCCAAGACACAATACACATTGTCCCAAAAAGTTGATTAAGGAAGTCAAGAACAAACAAACCTCAGTCCACATTTCTCTAACATTTTCAAGCACCATATTGCAGTGACGATCAAATGCTCTCACACGACCAAGAAGTTTCCTGTTGTTCCTACAGTTGATGAGAACCTAGATCCAGAAAAAACATCTGTAAGATAACATGCAAAAAGCTGATGCCTTCCACATGCAAAACCGAAGCTTGCATCTATTTCTACAGTATTGAAATCTAAGATAAATGAGGAAGTATACCGGCATGACTTTAGAAAGTAAACTGTCAACATAAACAAGATTCCAGGACAGATTTTATCTCTTTTTTAATAATTAAAATTGATAAATAAACATGAAATGAAGAAAGACACAGTTGTAGGTGCTAAAGCCATTAGATACCTGTGTGTTATTCTTAACACTCATCATCAGGACAGAAAGTGGGCCAGTATTGAACTCCTCTTCCTCATTTTTCCCTTGCTAGAAAAAAGACCCATACGCAAACATAAGACACCTTTCATAAAATCTGATAAGCAAATCATATTCGCTGGGGACTGATGAGGTCCATTCCTCTATCACACCAACATAGAAGGGCATACACTTTTTCACTATGTACTTTAAGCTGGATAATCTACCAATTATACACTCTTTCACTATGTGCTTAATCTGGATAATTTTGAAGCAACGCACTTTTGACAACGGAAAGGCAAACAAGAAGCAACTGAAATGGAAAATGAACAACAAGGGTACATGTATAAATAAACAATACCAAGAATAGAAGAGGAAATGTCAATAGGATGTCTGTTAAGGGAGAACTACAAAGTTTAGACCTAGCTTCTAGGTTATCCAATGTGGTAAATGAGAAAAACTGACATAACACTTGCGTGAAGGTGGGAGCAACACAACTGTAGAAAATAAAGTCTTCTAATGCAACTAATAATTGTTATTTTGAAGTTCTAATTGATTTTGTCTCTTGTTTTATGAGTGGTGAACTTAAACGACTTAACCAAAAAATTTCAATGACTCAATGTTATGTGCTGAAAAATATCTACAGATCAAACAATTTATTGATCTTGCTTTGAAAAGGGAGGTATAAACATATTCTCCATATGATGAAATAAAAGATGTATGGTAGAAACTTTCAGTTGTAATGTGTAAAGCAGGATCAAGGCTACCTACAAAAGAAATCTAATTGAATACATCACGTTATTAAGGTGAATAGAAGGGCAATGAAAACAACTACTAAGCAGTAGACAGCCCCTAAAACACAAAATAGTTCACAACACGGATTATGCCAAGGAAAAAATGAGAAAAATAAACAATGAGTGCTGTGTATAGGCAAAACACTTGCAAAGTACGATAACTTACAGGGGCATCCTCTTCCATTGGTCGACTGCAAAAGAGCGCAAACAGAAAAGGAAAAGGAAAACAATTAGAAACTTCCACTTACTAATATTTGAGTAACACAAAAATCAGCAGGAATATAGAAACACATCAGCAATGAACAACAAAACACGAAACACTGACCGAGTTTTTTCTTTATTCTATTTGTACATCTTACAGCCTAGTTATCCTAGTATTCTGGACAATATAAGGGTTCTATAACTGATGCTCAGTTGCGCGGACTCTTCACTTTTTCATGCCGCACCCGTCTCGGATTCTTCAAAAATACACTACTTTTGGTGAATCCGACACACACCTATTGTCATTTTTGAAGAGTCCGAACAACATAGTACTGATGTGCACAGAATAACATAGGTTTTAAGCTTGGATAAAGTAGAGAGTGAACAAAAGGAACTAAGATCAGTAATAATAAAAGGCTAGAGAAGACTGAATAGTCAAAAATCCAACTTTCCTCTACAGGAAACCCAATTAGCATAGTTTTTGAACTGCACACAGAATTCGAAAAAAGAAACAGTCCACGCCTTAACGCCAAGCTAGTTGCTGTCAACTATACCAATCTACTCACTCTAATTCAAACTTCCATTTCAATACTAGTAAATTTACAATATTTTTATCCAAAAGCACGCAACACCCAAAAGAAACCCTACACAAAATTAGTCCAGAAAACAGCTATGATTCTCAAATTTCTTATCTACTCATCCAAAAACTTACTTCAACTAACGCAAATTATCTACTTCTTTGAAGAAATGTAGTCTAACAATAACATTACATAATCTACTAAATAAATCACTGCAATGACAAGAAAAAAACAAGCAGAGAAAATTGGAGAACTTCAAATGAACAAAACCAAAGTGTAAAATAGCAGTAAACAATTACCTCATCTTCGATCAAGCAGAAGAAATTGAAGAGCAACAAAAAAAAGGGGCAAAAGAGCTAGGGTTTAAAGAGGGTAGAGGGAAAACGGTGAAGTGAAAAATAAATTTCACGTTCGGCGCTCTAGTTCAAGCGAGGCTTATGGGCTTGGGCCGCTTTATACAAACGGATTAAAGCCCAAAATCCTTTAAGAAATTTACACACAACAACAATATTTTAATCGGTCGTTTCGTATCATAGGACGTATAATAATAGTGTTGAATAAGGTATATTAATAATGTTAATTTTAGTTATATTGAGATTATTTTTTATGTATCGTTTGATTTGGCATTTTGAAACTAAAATGCATTGTATATTTCAAAAATAAATCGTAATTGTTAACAAAATTACCTTCCTTAAATATATTGGGAAGAGAGAAGTACTAAGAACATCTCGTCCTTGAGCTATTGACAACCTTAAAAATACTTCTCAAGTTAACTAACTAAACTTATATATATCCCCAATACGCCTTCGATCTGCTATATGATATAACAAATGGTCTCAAATTCTTGCAGGAGTTTGTGACTCTTAATAAAAGTTGAGAGAAGTATTTAAAACATCTTTAAAGTAGGCAAAATATTAGTGTGTAATTCACTCATATTGCAAGAACAGGGTGTAGTTAAATTCAGCTAGTCAAGTAAATGAGTATTTTTAAGACTGTCAATAGTTCGGAGGTGAAACTAATGATTCATGTCGAGTTTTGTGGCAATTGTGTCTTTATTTATCTTAATGCTTGTATCAAAATCCTCTTAAATTGCTAATATCATAATTTTTCATGTATTAGATATACATAGGATAATATCAAAAAGAGTGCATAAGTTAGAGAAATATATCAAACAAGATATTAATAATATACAAACTAAAAACATGCATTATTTTTTGCTTGGAGCCTGGAGGCTGTTCATCCAATTTGTAGTTGTGGGTTCAAGTTATTAAGGGCCAAAAAGAGCACCAGAACAAGTTAAAAGATTCTAAATTTGTTTTTAAAATTTAATTGAATTATTATATAATAATCTTCAAAATATCTCTCTTAGTTAAAATATGTATTAATTTCTTAAATTTTTCTCAACCACTAACAAATTAAATTAATCCTTTTTCTGTCTTCAACTCGCCCCACCTTGCATATATATGCACCACTGAAAGATACATAATAACTAATTTTAGCGTATCATAATATCCACCCTACATTTTATTTGTTTGTTAATGTTTGATGAATTAATTATTTTAGTTCAAAATTAAGTTTTACTTTAATAGCTAAAACAAATATTTTCTTGATAATATATGAGTTAAATATTTTACTATTAACTAAATTTTACTTTAATACTTCAAATCAGTTTTTTCATCTAATTATGAATACAATGGATCATCTATAGAATACATCTTTGGAAGGGGAATCTTTTTGCCCCATAGATTAGGGGTTCGAACCGTAAAAGTATCTGCCAATGTCTGTATTAGGATAAATGATTTACATGAGATGTGATGTAAACAGTTTATCCTAATACAGACATAAGAAGCTATTCAAGTGTGACCTTTCTCTAATCTCGTTAATATGTGATGTTTTATGCCTCGAATTGTCTATCTAATTATTAATTATGTTTACCTATCTATGTGGTCCATCATTTTATCATGTACTTGGGTATTAATCTGCTCCACTAGACCATTTTACTTGGTGCATTATAGATTGATTCTTTTTGGATCAATTTAATGTTATAGTTAATTTATAGTATAACCATCATTGAGCAACAAGTTTACACAAACATTAAGATATCATGAATAACTTGACATTTTGCATCTTACAATATCTAGAGAACCTGTTTCTTTTTGTTTTCTTTTCAAGCATTTCCGCTAAGCAAGGTGTGCCTAGGGCTAGTTTTATTAATAAAGAGAAAACGATCTCAAAGAGAAAAGTACAAGCAAGGGGGCTAGGCCTTACCTTGCGAATAACAAACCTTTACTAATTAACAAGTATGAAGAAAATAAGAGCTAAAAAAAGACTAAATATTTTATGATCATCATCGAGTTTATAATACACTCTGCGATGATACTACAAATGAGGATACTTAAGTAATGCATGTAACCTGAAGTATTTCCCTCTTGTCTTCATCATCAAATATATCCAACAAAACTTCATAGTGTAAAACATGTTATTTTCCACTTCCTTCATAAATAATAGTAGTAACATTTATGTCACAGTAACGCGAATGAACAAATGAAGGAGGTGCAACACGCTATATCTATCGATCAAGTTTCTACATAGATGAATGATGATGCATTCGACGTCCTTTCAATCCACACAGGTAATTAGCTTGGGGACGCGTTCTATGTGGTTTTGTTTCTATCATTGTTGCAGGTGAAGAAACTGTGTGCATCTCATATGGAGGAGTAGATGTAGCTCGACAAACTGATCTCTCGATTAAACTAGCATCATCAGTATTCTCTCCATTTCGCTTGTCAAGCCACGAGATGATATCTGAAAATACAATTTCAATGTTTTCTTCTGGCTCACCATATGTCAAACCATGCCACATTCCTGGATAGAGTTTTATAGTCTTGTCCTTGCTACTCGCTTGCTCGTATAAAGCCTTACTTATTTCTGGATCAGTTACTATGTCTGCTTCCCCATGTAACACTAAAAATGGTACAGTGACCTGTCGAAACAACACAAGGAATTTGAAATTTTCAACTACACATCATTTCCAGTTTCCAATTTGTCGGAATGATTCAATTATTGTTTACATGGAAGACGGTTAGGTAATAGTTACCTCGTGCAAACTTTCCTCAAGGTGCATGCTGGTTCTTAGCATTTCCAAAGCTGTCTTTAGTCTTGGCTTAGCCTGATAAATTAACTTGTTCTCGCGTACCTATACTTGCAAAATGACAAGAAATGGACATCATGTTTTGATGGAGGACAAGAATTGGACGCCGCACATCATTAATACTTGGAAGCTAGCAAATGTTGCATATTAACTTAACAATTAGCCTCACCTCTTCCCTTTTAGCAGGGTCCTTGAAGGCCGAATCAATGACATCCTTCGTAGGGACTATCTTCCATCTTGGTATGACATCCTCCACTTTAGTTAGTAAGCTTATAACCACAGGATGTGGCTTCACCTTCTCAGATATCTGGTGATTTTTGCAATGTATTAGCAACACCGTAACCGACTTCCAATGGTCCCTCAATACTAATGCAAGCACTAAAGCATATATATTACAGTAAATGAGTTGAGACTAAAAATCTCAATAGGCCTACCTTACACATAGGTGCAACCAGAAGAGCACCATGCCAAAAGGAAGGATCCTTCTTGTGTGTTAAAAGAGCCACAGCCCCTCCCATCGACTCCCCATACAGAAACCGTTTTTTCTCTCTATACTCCTCCTGTGCTGATTTTCAAGAGAACGGGCATTTTAGCAAGAGGATAACAAGTCTGAAGCTTTCTAACAATTGTAAGTTGTAACCACACCTATCAGGCTGAAAAATATTCAACTTAAATAAAGCTACTCCAAAAAATTCCCAAGAGAAAGGAAAAAGGAAAATCAAAGATGGATTATTTGTGACTGTGACAGCTTCTGAGGTCAGGTGGTATATACTTAACTGATAACAATGAGGGTTAGACTACTTGTGAACCAAGAGGGCATTTGGTAGCTTACCACAAACTGACTTGAAAAACTCGCTGCAGTCGTTGACAATGTTGTCAAACTTTTTGATGTAACAGCGCGCACCCGCTGATCGTCCATGACCTTCATAATCTATTCCAAACACCGCATATCCATTATCTGCCAGCTTTGTCCCAACACCTATCCGTAATAGTACAAATGTACATATCTATGTTAAGTTGGATCTGTGCCACGAGCTTTCACAATTCTATTGTGCACAAGAAAGAGCATCAATCTATTGGCTTCATGCAGGCATACGTAGCAATTGTGTGAGACTCTCCTTAGGTATATGGGGCTAGACCAAAATTACAAAGTTGATTTCTCATATGTCACTCAACTTTTAATTATGATCTCAGAAAGTTACCATCGTTGTTGAAGAAAATTGAAATCAAGAATATAAATGACTTTTTGAGATAATAACTATAAGTTGAGTGACCATATGAGAAATCAACCGAAGATTCCTCCAACAGTTGGTTGAACCACTCAAGACAGATGGATTGAGCAATGTCAAACACTGTAAAGTCACAACAGTATTCAGTCATGTGTATAAGGTAATATTCCCATCTCCAAGTCCCACCTACTATTCTTTTTTTGAAGAACAGAAATAGAAGGAAAAGCAAATGTTTGATGACACATCATTTGTCAACAGAAAAACTTGGTAGAGGTTAGAGAAAGAATGCTAATACTCAAGGTGGTCCAGGTCAGAACAAAAGAACTCCAAAATAGACTAGCAGCTAAAATGCCCTGGTCCAAGAATAAGAAAACCAGAAGCTTTTCTCACTGGAAGCCAAGTTGAACAGGTCAAGTAACATTTCAGAATATCTGTTTTCATGATAGTCGTGTCCGAGCTAGTTCACACGCACCTCCTCGACTATTCTTCCGGCACCTACTACCTCATACCAACAGAGGTACAAGGTAACTTTGTTTGTCAAGGCTTAAGCAACATTTTAAAATATATTTCATTTTTCTTGTTTACTTTTTTCTTTTGAATAGTCAAAGTCTTAAAGTTAGATGACTCTTAAATGATTTCAGATGTACCTATCATACTAACCTACCATTAAAATCTATGTTATGTTTTATACTTTTATTATTTGACTTGTTTAGCTGAATTCAAAGTGTCCCACAAATTTTGGTGTGTGAAGCAATCTTTAATTGAGGTTACTTATAGGGCCCAACTAATTTGCTAACCTAATTAATCTATCAAACTACCAAGATAGGACTTTTAATTTTCTGTTTCTCAATAGTCAGTCAACCTACCAGCAAACCATTAATCCTCCTTATTTTAGTAGGCAAACAATGAAGTTCCAACATAGCTGTTAATTAGCAAATTAACCAAAAAAGGACAAGAAACAGACTAATCATGCAGCTGTAAACCATATAAGGATGTTATTCAAGGGTGAAAATTACTTTGTTTCAACAAATCTATAGTACCTTCAGTATGAGAGGATCAGTATGTTAGGTGAGTTTTCAGTCTGGCATTTAATTTGAGAACCATTTTTCGTTGCATCTTTAACTACTAGCTCCTAACAATTGCATTATTATATATCACCAATAATTGTGCCCTCAAAAAAAGATAATCTTGTATAATGATATCCCACAACCAGATAAACATAATGCACATACTGCCAAGATAGCTAACATGAAACTCCACTTCAATCTCAAGCAAGCCAGTTGGCTATAGGAATCTTCACTGTCCATGTCGCTCTATTTATGATCATCTTTATCGAATATAAAACAAAATAGAGACTGAAAAAGTATTAGAATTTCTCAACAAAATAGGTAAATGACAAGATATGGGCACCAACTGAAACTCCTCTAAATTATTGTATTCAGCCAACTGTTCTCAAATATATAAAAAAAAAGGACTTTTAAAAAGATATGATAAGAGACATAAATTTTACTGGTATGGTTGGTCACCTAAAATAAAATATAGGCAAGTGTAGCAGGAAAATGGCCCATATTGTACAACACTAAAATTAAGGTCACCTCACCACATAAATGGAGCCCCAAGACCAACAAGGGTTGTAGTGGAGTGCTAAGTTTTCCTTCATTTTTAACCACAGCTCGGGTTCAAGTGTCTTAGCTACAGAATAGACTTTGTTAGGAAACGCTTTATCCCTATTGTTGGACTTCTGACGCGAATCCAAATTTAATCGGGCTTCAACTGAGTGACCAACAAAGAAAAAGAAATGAACCCCAAAAGCATAAAAAGTGGGTTCCTTTTTCACTGTTACTCTGTGACAAACTCAACAGGAAGAAAAAAGATGGTAGAAGTAAAACAATCTGTTGAATGACATATATATCAAGTCACAAGAGGTAGGAGGAAAAAGTTATGACATGCATTGATGGCACCAGAATCCGATTCAAGATTTAAACTTTATGTGTTCAAAGTTTAACTACCAATTCATATTCATTATTTACCGTACTTCAAAAGTATTTAATTCATATGAACCCGATTATCCATCCAAACATTAAAACCACAAGGAATACAAACATTTCTACAGAAAAGTTGGCCATGAAAGTGAAAACAAATTAAAAGAGGAAACATTTATTACTATACCTCTCATGAATCTACTGCATTCCATGCCATAACCTACAACAACAACAACATCATTAATCAATTTGTTAAATCAAATTTCAACAAAAACCAAAAAAAAATAAAATACAAACCATGGCAAAGGAAAACAAGAGCTTTTGGAGGAGAAAAGGGCAACCATCTACAAGTGAAGAGTTGTACACCTCTTGAATTCCTTATAAATACCTAATGCCATTGATGTAAAACACAATTTTTATTAAGAAAAACATCATATTATACAAAGTAAAGAAGAAAAATATGCATGCCCATTGAAGAAAAAAAGCAAAAAGAACAAAAACCCACCTCATGATATTCAACACCCATTGTATATTTTCAGAAAAAATAACCAAATCCCAACTCAGAAATGTGACTCAACATTCATGGGTAAGTGACAGATCTGTGTATTATGGCCTAATAGATGCAATTATTTTTACAAAGAAAAAGTGATTATTGATATGATAAAAGTATAGTAAGATATTGAATTCTTGGAAAACAGGGAGAGGGATAAAGTGGACCTGAGAAGTTGGAATATATACAGAAAGATATAAATAGATAATATATAAGATATGATGAGAAAATGTGTATTTGTGGTGGTCTTTTTTCTTTTTTATTTCGAAGGTTATATTTACATTGAAGTTCGATTAAATTAAAATTTGTAACTAAAATTTTTTATATTAATGAAGTAAAAATTACTGTATACAAAAAAAGACTTAAACTTGAAATATTTTGTATTCGGAAAGATTTGAACCCAAAAACTCTTTATATTCAAAAGACTCAAACTCAAAATCTCTAATTCAGAATGAAGTAAAAATAACTCAATACTCGAATAAATTTGTAATTGAAACTTCTTTATAAAAATTTAAATTCAAAATCTTTAATAAAAATAAGCTACTAATATTTTAAAAGACTCAAACTCGAAATACGTTAATAAGTGTATTTTTTATTTTGATTGATAAAAGGAAGCTTCCAAATTTGTGAGGTAACGTGGCTGACTGGCTAAGCCCATCCTTTTGCTCTTCTCCAGAATTTAAGATTTCTATCATTGTTAAACATACGTACGTGTAAACATTTTAATTCTCATCCACTTAGATTGCGGTGTAGTGATTGGATTGATTTATCGTTATTTAAAAATTTTGAATCTAAATTTTAAAAGCACCACTTTAAATTGGACTTTGTAAAGCACAATTTAAATTTAATCGAAATCATATAAATTCTAAATTGAATAAAAAATTAAAAAAATATTTAATCCTCTCATTTAAACAATTCAATTTATAAAGAACTGTGTTTGATTGTTAGTTAAATATTTAGATATTGATTAGGTATTTAAATTTGAGTGTCTAGTTATATATATATATAATTTTTTGAAACATAATTAATATAAAAATGATAAGTTTATTTTATTATTTTTCAATATAATAAGTTTATTATTTTAAATAATACTTAATAATAAAAATGAAACAAATATAACATATATTATATTTTTAAATTGAACAAGTTAAAAAAAATATAATTATAAATAAAAAAAATAAACGAAGAAAATAGTTA
>NC_028645.1:78402372-78435991 GCF_001406875.1 Solanum pennellii
ATGGACATATTTGTTTTCTTTGTGTCTTGGATGTCCAACGTATATAGAATGGACATCTTCTTTTTTTTCCTTTAGTTATTTTTTACTAGAATTATTGAAAATATAATTTTTTGGTGGCTCAGTTATTTAGGTTTCAGATTTTTATGTTGAAGGTCTCAAGTTAGAATTTTTTTGTTATCGAAAGCAAAAAATTTGTCTTTTATGTTGAATTCATCGCACTGTGAGTTATTGAATAAGAGTAAAATTTTTATTCTATGTGCATCTAAATAATAGTATATCAAAAATATATAAATTGTATTTATATTGAAAATAAATTATTATCAAAATATGCGATATGGTGAACACATTGTCCCTTTTGTAATTAAAGATCTTTTGGTGTATATAAATTTCTTTGATAAAAAGTAAAAATCTAAAAAATAAATTTATTTTAATGACCTTATATATCACAAAATTTTATGATGATCTAAGGAGGGCTGAAAAAAATGCGTGCATCTTCCTCCAATTTCCCTTTCCCATCTTTATCACGAATCCCAATGTTTTGTATATTTAATTTTATCTATTAATTTTGCCCATTCTTTTGCTTATCCATTTAATATGCGACATCAACTAATTTAGCCATTTCCCCATGTGCATTCCATTCCACCGGACACCCCTTTAAAAAAAAAAAAAATGTTTATACTCATAAGTTTAGAATATATATATTGTGGAGATAAAAGATATTGAGCAGAGCCATTAATATGGGCTAGGTTTGTTGGGTTGGTCTGACCTAACTCGGAATTTATTAGAGCTGGAATACAATTTTTGGAACCTATTTGGGAAAAGGACTTTTTAGCCCGGCCTGAACAAGCCTGCTGATTTGTGGGTCTTGAGAAATATCGGTAGAGCCAGCTCGTGGACCAATAAAAATTAATTTAAAATATAATATAATATTAAAATTTAAAATTAAAGAGAGTCCAAACTCAAAACAATTAGAATAATATTTCTATTTTTAGATATTTATATTTTTACTTGAAAGAAAACTTGATAAGTATTTTAAAATAATTTTAATTGTGAATTTGATTAAAAAGTAGTAACATTAACATCATGTAATAATGTTTTGTCGATATTTATGATATATTTTTAAATTATAATTTATAATTTAATTTGATAATTTTAAAAATAATATATTTTTTTAAAAAAAAGTGAGCTGATCCGGCAAGCATGTACCACACGTACTTGTGGATTGAGCCGGCCGTTTTCTGGCCCACACCAAAAATGGGCTAGCCCGACCTGACCCGTAATGTGTCCAAGCTTGTATGGGTTAGTATATTAGGATTGCTAAAATTTAAAATGAAATTATTTAAAGGAGATTGAAAATAACTTTTATAACGAATATGATTAAGAAAATGACACTAAGATGATTTTGACACATGCAAAGAAGATGTGCTGATGTTTTCATGAGGAAGTACGAGAGGGGGTACATAGAGGGTAATGCAAGGATCGAAGAATAAATGAAAAAAGGTGATTTTACATGACGTGATATAACTTCATATTATTGAAGACATGTATAACTTTAGATCGAAATCGGCGGAGGTTAAGTATTAGGGTAGAAGGTTAGTCAGGTTAAAGTGTTGCCTTGTTGTGCATAGGTTTAAGGTTTGGTAGTGTTTGTCGTAGTACTAATCGTACACTTTTAGTTCTTGTGTATTAATTATGTTCTGACTATCGCACTATTTTGTTGTTGTTATTGTTTCTTTCTTGTAGACTTTACACTCTTTTTTTAGTTACGGGCTAGATTTTATTTTTCTTTTATTTTGATTGGATTTAATTTGATGCAATTGAGCCAACTCTTTCGAAAAAACAACCTCTCTACTTTTATAAGATAATATCATAATAATAATAAGATTAGTAAATACTTTACCCTTTTTAGGCTTATACTGAATAATTTTTACTAAATATGTTATTATTATCGGACTTTTTGTTCATTTTAAAAAATATATAATTTAATAGCTCTTTCATAAATTTCACATGTTTTTTATAAAAAAAAATATAGATACGTAAGTTTAATTACCGATCAAATAAAAAGCTTAAAAAAGAAAAAACGTATATTTTGAACACATGTGCACGCAAGACCAACTGAGTGAAATACATTTTATTTCTAATATTTTATTTAGTGAATTAATTATTAGATAACTTAACAAATTAAAATATAATAAATACAATTCAAAAAATATAAACTCAATTTATTTTGCCTTGACTTGTCAATAATCTCTAAAGTTCATATGTCAAATTCAACTACAAATTAACGATTGAAAACCTCATTCATCAACTCAAATCAAAAGAAAGAACACTATAAAATTTATAAAATAATTACAATTTTTTAAATTTGTAGTAGGCTGGATCGAATTTATAGGCGAAAATACGGGGTATGTGAACCCATGATTTCTCCATTTAAATTATGCATTTTATGTATATCTTTTTTTGATATGTATTATATAATATTATCTGTTGACACTCATGCTATAAAAAGACTAAATAGTACACTTGAATATTAAGTTATTTATCAAGATAATTACGTACAGATTCTCACTTAATACACGTTTCTTCTTTTTTAAGTGATGTAATCATATTCTAGAAAATCTGAATTCGCTAGAATATAAAAATCTCGATTCATTTATCCTTCCTCGTTTGATTTTTCGCAGGATATACAAGACTTTTCTTCAGTTCTTTAGGATGGGCCGTAGAGTGATTCAAACGGGCCTTTTAATTCTTGAGGCCCATTAATTTTGAAGGAAAGTGAATTTTTTTTGTTCACATCTCATTTCTATTTTTTAGAGAAAAAAAATTAGGAAATACTTCATTCATTTTTATTTATTTGACCTTTAAATTAAATATTGAATTTTCATTCTCCCCACTTAAATAAAGTTAAGAAGTTATTGTTTAAATTAATAGGAGTTAAATTTAGAGTTATAAAAAGTCTTAATTAAATTAAATACCTAATAAAATCATTGTGATATCAAATTACCAATCTCTTGAATAGGTGATTATTTGCTAAGATCAACTATGTATTCGGAGAGACTAAATTACTTATAAAAGAAATTATTAACAGGTTTATATGATAAAAAGAACTTTTTTTTTAATCGTCTTTAAACTTACAGAGTCCATTAAATTTTAATCCGTGGCTACCAATTTTATTAATTCATTTCCGAATTAAATAGTAGAATAATTAATAAATATGATAATTTTACGTACATATTGTCATGATAATTTTTTATATATATTATCATTAGAATATTTCTTCCTTTAAACATGAAATATTTAATCCAATTTTACACGGATCAAAAATTAAAATAATCAGAGTCAAAAATGCTATTGGTGAATATCTTAAGTTCGCAACGTCTTATTATAGCGAAATCAAGAAGCTTACCTTCTGGGTCGAATTCGTCACACCAAACTTATTAGTACCTCTTATGTATATTCACAAGTTATTGAAATATAATATTTACCCTATGCGCACCCAAATAATAGCACCCGCTAGTTCCCGCATCATCACAAGTGCTATTGGCCTATAACTCAAAAATATGAAACGGGTAATATTTGTTTTGGGTCGGGGCGACGGGTCAAATAGGAAGAGGAACGAGGAAAACCCTAATTAAATATAATCATCCACTTCCATACACTCACAGTCGGCCGCCGTCGAATTTCTCCCGTACGTATTCTCCAACTTTTTCTCCGGCGATGAGCATGAACTTTGTGTTTGAGATCTGACGATTTTTGTTTTGTTTTCAGTATTTGAATAGCAGCAGAAGAGAAATCAAGAGCGTAAAGATGAGCCGAGCAGCAGCAGCAGTGAAGGGCGGGAAGAAGAAGGGGGCAAGCTTCGTCATTGACTGTTCGAAGCCAGTGGAGGACAGTATTATGGAGATTGCTTCTCTTGACAAGTTCCTTCAAGAGAGAATTAAGGTTGGTGGAAAAGCTGGTGCACTTGGAGATTCCGTTACTGTCACTCGTGATAAGAACAAAATCACCGTCACTTGCAACTCCACTTTTTCCAAGAGGTACTGACTAGTACTATATTTCCATTCCTCATTTCGCTTAATTTGGGTTTTTGCCTCATTTTTAATTGGGTTTATTTGAAAAAATTGATCGTAAAAACTTCGTGTGGGTCGACTTCCATCGAAGTTTGATAATGTTTACACTGACAGATTGATTGTAACTTATCGTAACCCTATTCGAGTATTAGGGGTGTGCTATGCTTTGCAAGGAGTTGTTTTATTTGGAATAGTGTAGTCATTCACGCATTGAGCTTTGACTAAGTTGATAATGGGTTAAAAAGGTTTCTTTTTGCAGTTTATTTTAGTTATCAATAGTGATGATGATTGTGTGTTTGTGTTATGTCATTCTATTTACATTGAGAAATAAGGAGAAATAGAAGAACTAAAACAGCAGCGTAATATCTTCTAGGTAATCATTTGTATCTTGAACTAGGTATCCTAATTATCTGTGTAGCTCTTGCTGAACTTATGGAACAGATAGTCTATGAGCTCTACACTTCAACGTCCAAGATTAGAAATCGGGGTTGGCTTTTATCGTACTTGGATTATTTTCACAACTGACAGATTGAAATTAACTTATCATAGCCTCTTTTATCATGGCTTGTTTCTGCTTTACCAAGAGCTCTTATTTGGAATAGTGCATTCATTTATATTTTAAGCTCTAGAGTAGATTACCAATGGTTCTCAAAAGAGGTCCTTTTTGCTGTTTATTTTAGTTTGAGTGCCCTGCACTGCAAGTCTAAAAAATAAGCCCTTCTATTCTGGAGTTATTACACTGAAGATGATGGGCTTATGTCATTCTACTTCTGTTTATCTAATGCATTATCCTATTTACATTGAGAAGCAAAGAAACAACAGAACAAAAATGGTGGCGTAATATTTTGTAATTATTCGTAAATCCAACTGTTTGGTCTTCTTATATAGCAGGTTCAACCAGACCCCTGTAACCACTGTTACATTTTTTGGACTATGTCTACTCTTTAGTTATTTAGTAAATTCTTGTACAGGAGCAGATTTTTCTTTTGCTGTAATTTTTTTGCTTGCATCTTCTTGATGCAATTACTTACTTCATCTAAAAAAATATTCGTAACATGAATCGGGTATGTGCATAATGTTATATAATAATTATGATCCTCACAGATCTTCCTGAAATTATGTTCAGATTGTCAGTGGGCATTAGCTAGATTATTTAGCATCACCCACTTCTCAGTGAAGTAGATTCTTAAGTAGGCAGTTGTTGGTGCAACCGATTAGACTGTAACCTAGCCTTTCACTTGTGTCCATTAGTTTGCCTCAAGTGCAATTTTGTTGATTTCATCTTTTACATCCATAATCACACAGAATAATACACTTGGATTATGTCATATTACATGTGAAATAGGCTTGGAAGAATTAATATGTATTAAGTTGTTTGTAACTTGAAAGAGATAGGTAATTGATATGTAAGCAAGTTTAGTTACTCAAAAAAAAAAAGATAGGTACTTGATATTAATGATCATTATAGATGCTCTTCTAACTGAAACATCTTCAGGGCTTGTAAAGCTTATTTACATGTATTTTTTCTTAGGCTCAAGAAATTCTTGATCTTTTAAAAATATGTTTGATGCAGCTGAGTAGAATCTATAGTGGTATTCTTGTTTCATTTGATATATGTTTCTAAGTTTGTTTGGAAGTGACATCAACCACTTATTAGCATCACCATTTACCTTCGTATCTTAGGTTCAAGTAATAGTCTAAAGGCTACTTGTAGAAGAAACTGATAGTCTAAAGAGAACCGAATGTACAACATATATATCAATTTACTTATTTTTTTTTTTTTCAAATTCTGTATGCCCGATTAATGAAAAAAAGCTCTTGTGATGTTGCGTTACGGCTTTGTATTCTATTAATCCTCTTCCCCCACCAAAACCAAAGAATGTCAGAAGTAGTGAATTCAGGCAATTCAAGACTAGTAAACAAAGCTTGACTTACAATCTTTGCTTCTACTTTTCAGGTACCTCAAATACCTTGTCAAAAAGTACTTGAAGAAAAACAACGTTAGGGATTGGCTTAGGGTTATTGCTTCCAACAAGGACAGGAATGTTTATGAGTTGCGCTACTTCAACATTGCTGAGAACGAAGCAGATGAAGAAGATTAAACATGACTATTCAATGTCCGTTTATCTTCTTATTTTGAACCTTATATCATCTGTTTGAGTTATTAATGAGCTGTATCTTCTTTTTTCCAGATTATTGATTTTTTGTTCCCTTATCAGTAAAAGAAAACGTTACTTTGATGCTTTGGTTTGTTCATCTTTGGGGTCAAGTTTTTGCAAGTCATCAATTTCTCTTGTATTGCCTTTCCGTCTTGATGATCACATGTAATTTATTGAGTTTATCTTTTGTTGTTCTTGTGTCTCTTTTAACCACTGCGCGATTGATGATTTCCTCGAAAAGATCGATTGAGACTCCCTTCATTGTCCTATTAAGATCTCGTTTTGATTTTTTATTTGGTGTTCAATATCCTCATTCAAGTCCTGACTAAATCTGAATTTGTACTGAAAAATTTCACATGGGGGTAAAGCTGACTAAATTCGAATTTGTGCTGAAAAGTCCAATTAGAGTAAAACGCTTCCGAACAAAGTCGACTATATTCTAAACGGAACTTAAACTTGAAACATCTAGTTTAGAATGAACGCGTATTTACCACTCTACACACAATCAATTCTCGTTGATATGAATTGCTCTACTTTAACATTGCTTTCAAAAATGACTACACATTTTAAGAACATAACTTTAAAATTGAAAATCTAATTAAGAATGAATTGTATTTATCACTCTACTTGTTGATATGAACTGCTCTACTTTGACATTGCTTTCAACAATGACTACACATTTTAAGAGCAAAAGTCATGTGAAACATAACTTGTGAAATATAGTTGGAATACTCGATTAGAATCTGTTTGAAATATAGTTGGAATACTCGATTAGAATCTGTTTTATTATGATTCAAAAATATAAATTTATGTCCCATATATATATATATATATTATTATAATATTTTTTTTGTTAGAAGAGAGAAAAATTAGGAACGTAACCTAAAATAGGGCCAAAAGTGCAAATTAGAGAGAGGTGCCACATTTAGCAAGTAGGAACGAAGGAAAACCCTAATTTAACAGAGTTACCACTTCCATACACTGACAGTAGGCCGTCGAAGTCGAGTTTCATCCTGTACGTATGCTTCAACTCTTTTCTTCTCTGTTTCTCTGACGATGAGATTTTGTTCTTGAGATCTGATAATTTTTGCTTTGTTTTCGTATTTGAATGCCAGCAGAAGAGAAATACAGAGTGTAAAGATGAGCCGAGCAGCAGCAGCAGCAGTGAAGGGTGGAAAGAAGAAGGGGGCGAGCTTCGTCATTGACTGTTCGAAGCCAGTAGAAGACAGTATCATGGAGATTGCTTCTCTTGACAAGTTCCTTCAAGAGAGGATTAAGGTTGGTGGAAAAGCTGGTGCTCTTGGGGATTCCGTTACTGTTACTCGTGACAAGAACAAGATCACCGTCACCTGCAACTCAACTTTTTCCAAGAGGTACTGATTCTATTGCCTCATTTTCAGTAGTGTTTATTTGAAAAAAAATGGTTCTAGAAACTAAACTCTACTCGTAGATCCCAAATTACTAGCTGCGGTCGACTTACATCGTAGTTTGATAACAATTACACTTTCCGATTGACAGTAACTTATCGTAGACCTATTCAATTATTCAGTGAGTTCTGTGTAGTCATTCACACATTGAGCTTTGACTCAGTTGGTAATCAGATAAATATATAGTTAAGAGACCAAATTTGATTAAGTTTTTTGGATATTTGAACATTAAATCCGACAAAAGTATAGTTAAAGGAACCATTTTAGACCTACTACATCTTTAATGAACTGTTTATGGCATTTTCTCTCCTTTTTTTGTGTTTATTTTTGTATTAGAAGTTCCCAGACTTCAAGTACAGTTCCACTCTGGATTTATCACTGTTTATCTCGTTTTGTCGTTCTACTATTTGTTTATCCAAAAACATTATCCTAATTACATTGGGAAATCAGTAGAAACAGAATGACTAAAACAGCAGTGTGTTCTAAGTTCTAATGATCGTTGAAGCCTTTACTAAACTTATGGTACAGAGAGTCTATGAGCTTTATGATTAAGCGACTGTGTCTGGGTCCCAAATTAGAAGTCAGGGTTGGCTTTCATCGGAGTTTGATTATTTTCACAATTGAAAGTCTGATATTAACTTATAATAGCCTCTTTTGTTTTGTCTCGTCTCTGCTTTACAAAGATTTCTTATTTGGATGGTGAACATACCCCATGTAATCCCACAAGTGGGGTCTGGGGAGGGTAGAGACTCTGCACTATCCGTAGAATATAAACATACCTTCTTGGATAGTGCAGTCATTCATAAATCGAGCTCTGGAGTCAGATTGCTAATGGTTTAAAAGGAAGTCGTTTTAACTGTTTATTTTAGTTAGAGTTCCCTGCACTGCAAGTCTTAAAAAAACTCTTTTCTGTTCAGGATTGTTATACTGAATATGACGAGTTTATATGGTTCTATTGTTTGTTTATCTAATGCATTATCCTATTTACATTGAGAAACAAAAAAACAATTGAAACGAAAATGAAGGCGTAACATCTTGGTGTTCTTGTTTCATCTGTTGTATGTTTCAAAGCTTGTTTTGGAAGTGACATCAACCATTTACTAGTAGCTTCACCATTCACCTACACATCTTAGGCTCGAGTGATATTCTAAAGGCTATTTGTAAGAGAAACTGAGAGTCTAAAAGAGAGGCGAATGTGCAAACATTATATCAATTTACTTTGGGGTAAATTATGTATGCCCGATTGATTAAAGAAGTTCTTGTGATGTAGAGTTATTGCTATGTATTCTACTCCTACCCCTCCAAAACCAAAAGAACAGAGTGTTAAAAGTAGTGAAATCAGGTAAACAACTGCTCGACTTACAATCTTTACTTCTATTATTCAGGTACCTCAAATACCTCGTCAAAAAGTACTTGAAGAAAAATAACGTCAGGGATTGGCTTAGGGTGATTGCTTCCAACAAGGACAGGAATGTTTATGAATTGCGCTACTTCAACATTGCTGAGAATGAAGCAGATGAAGAAGATTAAACATGACCATTCAATGTCTCTCTTTATCTTCTTCTTTAGTCGGCCTTCACTTTTTGATCCTTATATCATATGTTCGAGTTACTAATGAATCCTGTCTTCTCATTTCCAGATTATTTTTTTGCAGTTTGCTTATCAGTAAAAGAAAACATTACATCGATACTTTGGTTTGTTTATCTTTGGGGTTAATTATGCAAAAGTCAATTTATCTGTATTGCCTTTCTCCTCTGGATGATCACATGTAATTTAAATTTGTGTGCTTGGGAGCTAAACAGCCAGGTGAAAGTTTAGTAAGGAGAAACAAGAAAGGGGATTATAAGGTAGTAGCTCTCGGTTGGTTGATTATTTGGATTTTCACGTTGTTGGTGAGAATCGATTCTAAACCTTCTTATCCTCCCTCCCATTTAAAATACATAAAAGGAGAAACTTATATCTCAAGATATGTAAGATTAAAATAGATAAAATATCTCATAATTAATTCTTTTTATGTGGCACATAAATGAAAACACAATAAATAATTTGAAGTGAAGAGAGTTTTACACTTGCTAGGAAGAATTATATGTTATTGTATGCCTGAAAATCTGTACTGTCGACACCACATTTTTCTGTTGTTTTGAAATGTGGGCAGGGGAAGGGGAAACGAGGTGAGACTTGAACCTTTACTAACAACAAATCAGCTACTTAGATTCTCATGATACTATATATAGCTGATCTATTAAGATTTTTGCGATAAACAACGTTAAGCTGACATGTGAAAGTTCAGTAGTTAATCAATTGAGCTACTAAAATTCTCGTGATACTTTAGATAACTGACCTATTAAGATTTTTGCAATAAACAACGTTAAGCTGACATGTGAAAGTTCAGTATTTAATCAATTGAGCTATTAAGATTCTCGTGATACTTTAAGTAACTGAATAGATTCTCGCGATACGCAACATTATTAAGCTGACGTGTGAAAGTTCAATAGTTAATTAATTGAGCTACTAAGATTCTCATGATACTTTAGGTAACTGACCTATTAAGATTCTCGCGATACACAACATTAAGCTGACGTGTGAAAGTTTACTAGTTAACCAATTGAGCTACTAAGATTCTTGTGATACTTTAGGTCGCTGACCTATTTAAGATTCTCACGATACACAATATTAAGCTAACGTTTGACCATGCATATTCAAATATAACTTTAAGTACTCGAATTTTCAAACTTCAACTTCAAAATCCATCGCCCGAAGCTAAACTTCGCGCTTTGAGCATTGAAACCACTGCTAAACTACCCTTCCCGCCTGGGGATGTCTCAAAATCCAAATGAAGATATCAACCAGAAAGCTCATATCTTTAAGGCACCCTTCTCTCAATCTATGGCATCCAACTGTCGATTGTTTCACTTGGAATACTCTGATCAGAGCCTATGTTCAACGAACTCATCAACCTTCAAGCCCCACCCATACCCCACTCTCCATCTTCCTCCGAATGCGCTTCCGTGGCGTCCATATTGACTACTACACCTTCCCTTTTCTCCTCCAGTCCGTCCATTCTCCACCACACCTCCAATTGGGACGATCCATTCACTCACAAGTTCTTGTTTTTGGTTTTTCATCCGACCCATTTGTCCAAACTTCGCTAATCAGTATGTACACTGCTTGTGGCGATGTGGGTTCTGCACGGGAGGTGTTTGATGAAATGTCTCAACGGGACTTGCCTGCGTGGAATTCTATTGTGAATGCGAATGTGAAAGCAGGTTTGCTTAGTGTTGCGCGTGAGCTGTTTGTTAAAATGCCTAGTAGAAATGTTGTGTCTTGGAGTAGTATGTTGGATGGTTATGTGAGGTGGGGTAAGTGTGAAGAAGCATTGGAGTTGTTTAATCAGATGATGAAGGAAAATGAAGTTATGCCTAATGAGTATACCATGGCTATTTTGCTTGCGGCTTGTGAGCAGTTGGGTTCACTTGAGCATGGGAAATGGGCTCATGCTTGTGTTTACAAGCTTGGGATGAAGATAAATGTTGTACTTGGCACTTCGTTGATTGAGATGTATGCTAAATGTGGGAGTATAGTCCGGGCAAGATTAGTTTTTGAAAATTTGGGTTCGAAGAAGGATGTAATGGCTTGGAGTGCCATGATCTCAGGTCTTGCGAAGCATGGACACTGGGAAGATTGTCTCTGTTTGTTTTCAAATATGGTTGATAGCGGAGTAACACCTGATGATATCACGTTCTTAGGTGTTCTTTCTGCTTGTGTACATGGAGGATTGGTGAGTCAAGGGAAGGACCTGTTTGAGAGGATGAGTAAAGAGTTTGGTATTTCGCCTTCAGTTCAGCATTATGGTTGTATGATTGACCTTTATGGCAAAGCTGGTTTGATCGATGAAGCGTGGGATCTTCTGAATACAATGCCTATGAAACCAGATGGGCTTATTTGGGGAGCTCTTCTTAGTGGAGCTAGGATATGTGGAGATATTGAAACATGTGAGATTGCACTCAACAAAATAATAGAGCAAGATCCCACAAATAGTGCAGCTTATGTTCTTCTCTCCAATGTCTACGCTAAGATGGGTCGGTGGAAAGATGCTGGGGACATCAGAAACGTTATGGAGACGAAGAAGGTACATAAAGTTCCTGGGCGTAGTTCTATAGAGATCAATGCAAATATCCAGTAGAACTAGTTGACATTGAAATGCGTATCAATAGTAAATCATCTGATGCTCAAGGATACTCTGCGCGGGTTCAAGATGGATAGTAATCTCAAACATGGAACACATAATTCAACTACAGGTATGTTTGCTATCACACCTGTTTCAACTACAGATGAAATCAAAGTATATAAATACTAGCATAAGAAGGATTTTAGAGCGACTTGCTAGAAATGGCGACAAATTCTTTTATGTCCAACACTTATTGTCAAAAGAAAAAATGTATCATTGATGAATGCTTCAATCCAACTCTAACATTCCACAGCTAAACTTCCGGAAAAAATAAATCAAGATACAAAAAGGAAACCTTCATTCTCCTTTTGAGTATACCATCGTTAAGCAGCAGCTCCTACGCAAGTAGTTACTGGAGCAACACTATTTTGTTTTGCAGCACTATATTTCTTGGTGATGAATCTGGCATTCAGAAAACAGAATGTTATCCAAGGAATAATTTTAATATATGATAGAAGCTTAATAAGATTCAGAAGAAAACACAAAACTAAAGGGCGGGAATTGTTTCATAAAGGATGGAACGAGTATCACACTATACGAAACTGAAACAAGCATCTCGGTCATAGGAGCTAAGTTGCATGCTAAATTACCTGAAAAAATCCCTCCATAACAGCTCGTACATCAGCCAGTTCAGCCCAGTGCCACTACCACCATCTTTCTTGGCAGAGGCAGCAGAAATCGTTCTGCAGCACAACAACCAATGTAGCGTTAACCAGTGATATTGGTCTCACAGGCATTAGTATCAGGATAAGAAATAAACTATTGACAAGACATTACCTTGAAGTGGACTTTTTCAATTCATCAAACATGGAACGGGGTGAGAGACATCCCATAGCTAACCAAGGCGATATTTTGCAAGAAAAGTTTGCACCATATATGCTGTCAGTTGTGCCATCCTTGTTTTCCTTACTGGGTTGGGCCTGACATTCTGCTGCAAATTTTCTAAGTCTTTGCAGTGCTTCATTCTCTCCTCCCACAAGGGAAGCATTAGCAGCTGATTTTCCATTCTAAATGGTTGGCAAATGCAAATGATTAAGTATACCAAGATAAAGAAATGTTCATGTTTACAATAGTTTGCGAAGTAACTGAAATGAATCAACTTTTTTTGACTAGTTTGTGATGTTAAACAACTGACTATTCCGAAAGTTTAAATACAGTACATCAATTACAAAATTCAAGTCGGTGAAAAATACAGTATGGCAACTACAAAATTGAAGTCTCTGCAGTGCTTCATTCTCTCCTCCCACAAGGGAAGCATTAGTCATTCTAAATGATGTGCAAATGCAAATGATTATGCAAAGATAAAGAAATGTTCATGTTTGCCATAGTTTGCAAAGTAACTGAAACAAATAAACTTTGTTTGACTAGTTTGTGATGTGAAACAACTAACAGTTCCAAAGTTACAATACAGTAAGGCAATTACAAAATTCAAGCAACAGTTCTTAAGTGATCATGCACTGTGGCCTGTGCTACAGGCAATACTAAAAAATCAACCTCCAAACGTGGCTAAAAGATGTTCTTTCTAGATTACATATTCTCAAGCTAGCAAATAAGAGTTCTTCGGTCTATTCTATGAGCACTATAGTTGGTGTGTAGTGTCCTAGTTGGTGATGGCCTAATAAGAAGTACATTAACACATTGATCAACAAAATGTCACAGCTATGTACTGGATATTCAGTGAACACAACCAGTGTTCAGGGAAGTATGAAGCGGAAAAAAGTGATAAGGCCCTGCTTCACGCTTTAGGCGATGAAGCACTCACATACTCATTCTAGTCTGTGAAGCGTAGAAGGCTCGCATCACTTCGCCTCGCTTTCCTGAACACTGCACACAACTATAGAAGGACACTACACGATAGAGCAAGGATCATTTAAATTACTGATGTTCAAACGCCAAATACCAAACCTACTTAAAACATGTGGTTTTATCTAACAAATGTTCAGAATACATATACAAGAGATATGTTGAATTAAACCATCAATTATTTCTGACTTGAATCACTTCCATTCGTATAAAAATGGAATCTTGATCATCTCTACCACTTCCAATGAAGTGTCTAAGAAACGGAAAACTACGTGAAACTAAAGGACTACTAGTGTAGCTCAATCTCAAACTTGTTGGGTTCAACTATACGAATCATCCTTATTATCGGTTACACTACATTTACACCAGTTTCATTCCAACACTCGCAAATATGTCATTTCAGTCAAATTACAAATTCTTTAACATCAAAGGTAAAACTACTTTCATCCAATACTGAATAAACCTAAATTCTCTACGATATTTGAGATCGAACAAAGTAATACCTGACCCATGGTGGCACTAGGATTGAGCCCCAAATCAACCAAAGAAGGAATCTCCCCAGGTTCCACATCACCTCTAGCAGGCAGTCCCCTCAATTGATCCAATGCCTCAATTGTCTTCCTTACCTCCAATCCCTGCACTTTCTCCCTAAAGCCTCCGTAATTCGTAGGCATTTGCTCCAACTTAAAAGGCAAATCATCAACATGATACAATGTACTACCCCAGAAATACTTCACCTCCAAACCCTCATCCTTCATTACAGCATCAATCTTATCTTCCCCTTTAACCTCATCATGTGAAACCTCCCTATGAGCATACACAGCTTCAGCTCCAACAGCTTTAGCTAATTCCACCAACACAGTCTCCGGCTTCCCAATTCTAACAACAAGATCAGACCCTCTTGCCTGTAGATTCTTCCTAAGGTCAGCAACAGATTCAATCAAAAAACTAGCCCTATACGGCCCAGTTTTATCAAACCCAGATGAGGATTTCCCATAATCTCTCGGGTCAAAACAGTAAACAGCCAATACAGACATGGACTCATTATGAGCCGCGTTAAGACACTCATTATCATGAACACGAAGATCGTTACGGAACCAAACAATCGACGCTCGTCGAAGCCCAGCAGCATTAGAAGGCTCAGAAGGACGAAGAGGGTTAAGAGTTAGAGTATTTTGAAGAGGGTTAGCAGAAATAGTGGACTTGAATTTGGAATTCGTAGGTGGAAGAGAAGAAGCTGAAAGTGAGAGATTTGTAAGAGATGAAACTTGAGTCGGGATTTTGACTTTGTTTGGTTTGTTGAAAAGGGTTGAGATTTTAGGAGGATTAAGGAAATGGGTTGGAAGGATTGTGGATAAAGCAAGTGAAATTGAAGCTATCGGTAAGATGGGTGTCTGCTGTTGTTCTTCTTGAGGTGTTTGGGCTTCTGAGTTATCGGAAAATTGATTCTTTGGATCCATTTCTGATGAGTTTTCCGGTGAGAAATGTACAGAATCAGAGGAAGAAGATGAAGATAAGCGACGGCTTAATACCCTCCAAAGAATTTTGTTGGTTTTGTTAAAGTTGGTGTCAATATAATAATACTATGTTTATTTTTTTGCCTATTTGTTGTGTTAGGTGGGTGAGGTGTTTATAGAGGTTGGTAGAGGTGGATGTTTCAATTTAAGAGTGATAAATTTTTACGAGTCAATTTATTTGTCTGATTTTGAATCGATATGAAATTTAAGAAAATCAAATAACTATCGAAAATAGAGAGATTATTTTTGATATATTCTTAATTTTAAATTAAAGATAGGTGGATTGTATCAATATATTTTATAATCTTGTAATGTTAAACATGTAAAATAGAAAGGATGTTTTTGATAGAATCATAATTTAAGAAGTATTTTAAATCTTGTTAAATTAATTTAAGATATATAGATTGTATCAATTGAATCTTATAATGTTAAACGTGTAATACAAAAAGTCAGAATCAAACCATTATTACTCCCTCCATTCCATATTAATTTAATTTTTGACGCGTCTCACACCCTTTAAGAAAAGTTTAAGACACAAATTGAACATAGTTTTCTATTTTTACCC
Source organism: Solanum pennellii (assembly GCF_001406875.1). Classification (NCBI taxonomy): domain Eukaryota; kingdom Viridiplantae; phylum Streptophyta; class Magnoliopsida; order Solanales; family Solanaceae; genus Solanum; species Solanum pennellii. The sequence continues at coordinate 78,418,142 of NC_028645.1, forward strand.
TTATTAATCATCAAGTTTATAATTAAAATAATTAAATATTAATTAATTATTAGTTCCAAAATTAATTAATGAAGTGTAAAATTGGATGAACACTTCAAAAAGTAATGTTAAAATTAAACACTCAAGTTAATCTGAAAAATAAAAAATACCTCAAAATTAATATGAAATAGCGGGAGTAAAAATGAAAAAAAACACTAAAACTAACCTATTGTAATGGATGGACTAATTGTTTTGATTTTAGAAATTTACAAAAGGGAATAAACTCATTCTATTGAAATTTTTTTTCATTTCTAATCTTAAATTCAAAACCTTTGATCAAAGTATTCCCACCATTTAAATTCCTTTATTTCGTTTTTATTTGATACAAATTTTAATAAGTAAAAAAAAAAATTCAAATCTTGCTACATTAATATATAGATATATAAAATGTCATTTAATTTTGTGATCATAAACATATTACGTGCTTAAAATAAAACTAAAAAATTACTATAAAAATATATAAATAAATTAAAACGAATAGAATAGAAAAATCCAAACTACTAACCAGGTTTGGTTGGCTTTGTTAAATTCTCCCACCTAATTTTGTGTACATAATGGATTGGTGAGCCTCACAGAGCCAGGGGTTGAAAGTTGTATTCTCTGGTCGTTAGATAAGAAACGTTTTTCAAATCTAAACCAAAAGAGTTTGACTTCAAAATCAAGTCTACTAGGTACGGAATTGCGTTTGTTAGGAATATTTTATCATTAATATGGGATCGGATTTAAAACATGTTTAGATTTGGCGTAAAAAAATAAAAAGTAGATTTTAAATAAAAAATAACAAGTCAAATTTAAATAATTTGCAAGTCAAAAAAAAATAATTAGAGGAGCCTACTTTTAGTTTTTAATTTATCTTACATTATTTTTAATGAAAAAATTACATAAATTAATACATTTTAAAAAATAATTACTGATTTTAGCGATATTTTTTGTTTATTACCATTTATAGCAATACTGTGATAAATCTGTAATATGTATTAAAAGTGAATTATTTATGCAATATATTTGAATTATAATTGTTTTTGAAATATATTGTGTTTGTTTGGTAAAAAATGGTCACATTGTATTACAAGTGTATTAAAATGTGTGATAAATGTATTATCCATCATTAAAACTTGTATTATATGTGAATAATAAATTGTTCTTTGTAATATGTATTAAAATTGTATTATAAATGAATTAAAAGCGATCAAGTTAAAAAAAAATATTGTTGCTATAAATGGTAAATATTTTATTATTATAGCACATTTATGTAAGTTTCCCATTTTTAATCTTACCAAATAATTCCTAACTTATTTTTATATTTGTCAAACACTTTCAGAAATAAAAAATTGACTTGAAAGTAGGTTTGATCAACTTTTAAATTAATCGAAACTCCTCATCCTCTTAGAAGGTGTTTGGTTTGGCTTAAAGTTGATCAAACTTACTTTTAAGTCAGTTTTTGAATTCTGAAAGTTTTTGACAGAATAATCTGAAGTTGTAAACCTTGATAACACCTGATGGATTATAAGAACACACAAAGCATCACATAACCAACTCCAAAACAGTAGTCATTGAAAACCACTTAAGTTGGCAAAAACAAAAGGACATGAAATGTTAGATGGCACCAGTTGAAATTGCAAGGAAAGGTGGCAGATGCTCTTACTGCTTACAGGCTACAGCAATCGTTTAAATAATCAATCAACTATAAGTCAATTCTAGACATGGCGACTTACAAAGGCATGTAAAAGCACACGCGCACACTGGGAAAAGAGGGAAAAAACTAGCAGACAAAGGAAGGCTTACAGCAAAATTACATTGGGTGGCTTTAAGAAGAAGAAATTGTCACTGCAGAACAGATACGGATGGGCGAGGGTTGACAACATTGAGCACCCCTCTTGCAGTTGCCTGTTGATGAATAAAGTAATATAAATAACATAAGCAAATGAAATATGATGTTTTCCATGTAACTGCAGAAGAGATTTACCTCAAAGAAGGAATTGAAGTTTAGTCTCAAAAGAAATTGTCTAAGGAATGGAGCTCTCTGGCTCCCAGCAAGCCTGCTACTTCGGAGTATCGTGTATAGGGAGTTTGATTTTTTGTTGAACTCCTGAGAAGTCATCAAAAATATGAGGTATTACAGCAGGAACCAGTCAATAAATACAAGAAATAATTCAAAACACAGATCAACGACCATAGAGAAAAAAAGATCAAACTCAAGTACCGAATATAAGATTTCATCATTAGCAAGTAATAAATTCTTCAACAACAAAAGCCACTGATAATCTAGTGCAGGAGACTAATTTTTACGTCGTGAAGTAATTTTGATGATGAGTAAAATAAGCTGCCATCACATCTTTGTCAGCACTCATTAGTCAGATGAGTTGGGGGTTAATCAAGTGTTAGAAGTTAGATAATGACACAGGCGACTAAGACATCAACCAAAAGACGCTCTGGGGCTTGATTGGCTTCTATTTAAGAGTGTATTTAGATGAAGAATGTCAGAGGTAGTGAACAAACTACAAAGAGCAAAGTGTTTTGACCAATTTGTGTATGGAAAGTTCTTGCTTCTTAGTGATGAATTTGAATGGACCAGCCATCAATCTTATCTGAACATGTTAATCTTGGCTATCATGAGAAAATGAAACCACCAGAAGCATAAATCAACTCAATAGTACCTCAGCTATGTGCTCCAGTTCACTAGTAGTTCTATTGCTTTCGTCATTTTCGATCTTCCAACAGAACTGCAAGCATAGTTTCATGATTCCATCCAGAATTCTTGAGACAGAACCGATGTCCAAGAAAGATTGTGAAATTAGCGCAGCCAAGTATCTGAAAAACAGCCAATGTCCATCAACTTTTATATCAAACAACACACAACAATCACAAGAAATGACTAGCAACTATATAGTAATCTTGTTTCTGTTAAAAATAAGGGTTACTGAAAAAACTACTAGAAGTTAATAAGATGAGAACTTAAGGTGCAAAACGCAAAGTGTATGAACTCTGGAAGAAAAAAAATCGTGATACACTTCTAACTTATTAGGCAGAAATTTTTTTGCTTATGTTAGTTACTTTAGTGTGAAAAGGTTACGACAGTGGTTATGCAACAGTCGTCACATTGCAAAAAATAGTTCAAAACAGATAGAACCTATATCTGAGATAGAATGTCCCGCAGATGAAACAGTAAACAAGAAGTCTACAACTTAGATTCATAGAATTTTTTATAACAGTAGTGTCCAGGTCAGCTTGCATGCATCTCCACTAATTCTACTGGATACCTGCCACTTCCCACCAATAATAGGTAGTGTAACTCTGTTCACCAAGGCTGGAAGAGAGAAAGAAAATACCTAGCGTTTTTGTCCATACTGGGATATTAATGTGAGACCTTATGGTTCTCAACCCAATTCATTGTCCAGTAGGCCACACCTTGGGTGCAGATTCATAATGATTAACAACATTCCATTAGCTCCAATTCTACAATATGATATCAAAGTAGGTTCATGTTTCAACAACTAATTACAGTGATAATATTTGGCAATATACACCTAAATGGAAGACAAAAATATAAGAAGCATAAGGCAAAGTGTATGAACTCGGGAAGAACATTCGATAGATAACACAAATTTCAAATTCCGAAAGGCACTAATAGCAGCGGTTGCGATCACTATTCAATAGTTACTGGCAGCATAATACACATTGAAATGTTCAATTACTTACTCTTGATGAAAGCCCACAAGTTCCGTGAAATCATGAGAATTCTGAATATGAGATTGCAAAACGTTCCACTGAGATTCTATCACATCCACCTGGGAAATAAAACTTGTTAACTAGGTTTTTGCATAGTCATTATCGTGGAAGACAATGAAGAAACAAGACTTTCAAGGTTGTCTAACAGAGACCTTCTGCGAATGTTTCGTCAACTACTGATTAAGAAATAGGATCACAACACTAGTGGTGATGGACTATGACATGTTCTTTCATACGCATTAGTAAAGTTTTTTCAGATGATGTTGAAAAATGTCAAATTGTGACATTTATATCATATATAGGAACTAAAAACCTCAGATATGCTTTTGCAAGCTATAAGGTATCATAATTATTCACTATAAGACAGCCCATGTGAAAGTACAGAGTTCCAATATTCAACTCTATGCAGGTCCATGAAAATAAGCCCAGTTGTGCACTTCAAAAGTCTATTTTCTGCTGATGAACATGAACGAAGCTAACTGCCTGATTAGTTTAATATATCAAAGCTCATATATTCATGTGATCATCGAAATTCCAAAGTGCCTTTTAGCATTAAATCTATTACACATAACAAGCATTAGATTAAATAAAGTTGGACCGTCTATTAAGCAATAATAACTGACAGAATGCTCACAGATATCTTACAGGAAATTACCTGAATATAGAATTGAAGATTTCTGATCAAGAAGGCCATGTGCTCTCTAACATGCCACATTGGTCTAAGGCGTTGCCTTCGATGCTGGGGCACTGATGACTTTCTAGAGTCACTTCGAAGTTTAGCAAAATCAATATGATCTTGATGCATAGCAAAAGCCCATGATTTTTCCAACTCCATTTGTGTCCTTTTAAGACGGAGCAGATACTGGAATATCCTTTGATACCTAAACCAAAATACCAATCAATAACAAAGAGTAGTTGCTAAAGGTGTTGGCCGACAACAATGTCAAGTATATCATTCCTGTTATATCCTTATTTTATTCTCGTGGGTTGTTCTAATGAAGATATTCTGAAAGTCAGTGAAGACATTATGCCACCAGAAAAACCATATAACCAAGAATATATTTTCCAAATAAGATGAAAAAGATTTCTTCTTCTATGTTTGAAATAAAAAAGATAATAGATTTGATGGCAGCTGTAAATCTTACTTGGATAGAACTTCCGGCGTTACAAACAGCTGTAATGGCCAATCAATAGAATATTCAAGGGAAATGCCATCCCATCCATCAAGGGACACCTCCAAGGAAGCATCTGGGTGACCCACTGAGTCTCCATCTTTGTTCACTTTTACCTTGGGCTGATCAATTGGTGAGGGTTTCAGAGCGACTCCAAATGATGGCATCCTAACATTAGGAAAAGCAAAAGTGATATGAATTGTTAATACATTTTAAATATAAGAAAAATCAATTCATGATCTTACCGCAAAGACACCCTTGAAAAGTATCTATCCTCTTCACCAATAGTCTTTAAAGCAGCCTGCAGTGTAACCAAGGCAGTTCAAGGCTAAGATGATTGTAATGATTAAAAACCACGACAAAGACCATGCCAAGATCAAAGAAGAAGCAAATGGACAAAAAATTATGCCTCTGTCATTCCACTCAAAATTTGGTTGAAAATAAACAAAAATTAATGAAAGCATTTAAAAACAACATAATAGCCTTCTTATAGACAACTTATCAAAGACCTAAGCACATTAATCACCATTCAACAGGACTTTTCAAGATCATGAATTGATCTTCACGCAACCAACATCAGTAGCCTTTTAATGAGGCAGACAAGAAAAGAAAAGAACCAGTACGTAAAATGTAAAAGAGTATTTTATAATTTGGAAGACTTAATGCAAACAATAGAAAAATATGATAATAAAGGCAATATTCAATATAAACATTGTTGAGCTGTAAAAGACCTACTAGTTGAAATGGGACCATAAGATCAGCTTCTGCAGTAGATTGGCGAGGTGGTAAACGCATCAGCTGGCGACTCTCCTCAAGGAAACTCTGTCAGCAATACCTTTTGTTAATACTACTGAAGGAGCAAAAACTCTATTTGCACAAATCATTTACAGGAACAGCTTTCAAAAAGCATATGCTCTTCATGTAGATGTGAACAAAATGCTTCCCGCTCAACTAGAATAGTACTAGCTCATTGTGCCATATTCATAGCAACGAACACTTGTTTCTCACATATTTTTTTGACAATTGCAAGATAAATGTAACTCAACCATGACATAAAAACTTAGCTCTACTTATGATGCATCAATTAGTGCCTATGTCCTTCCACCAACAGAATATAGGGGTAAAAAATCACAAGCATGAGTGAGTTTATTTTCTGATGAAATTGCTAATTTAGTTGCTACCTATTAATATACATAGGTAGTTTATGTTTTGCAGATGATGTACTTCACACAAGGGACGAATTTTGTTTATATCATACAATAACAAAGATTATCTCCCAGAATATCTTCAAGATCATCTATACTGATATTTCCTTCATAAGAACCTTCAGCATGTGTTAAGTTTGGTTTAAAAACCCTAGGCTTTGGAGATGAAAACAGTAGCCACATAGATTATTCATAATACTAGTATAAAAGCCTAAAATGTTCCCTTCAATTGATCTTTAATTGAATTATGCAACTCACTCTGAGCTGCCTACCCACCCCACCCCCACCCCCCAAAAAAGAAAAATTAATAAATAAAGCAATCATCAGTAGAACAGGATATCATTATCACCGCAGTGAAACATGAGTTGTAGAAGTCAGTTCTCTTTACCTGGAAGAAATCACCCTTTTCCAAAAGAAAATAGTCTTTAAGAGCCTTTAAGTGCCCATTTAAATCGGCGCGCACAACAACAAGCTGCAAATAGGAATCATGTGTAAGTGCATCATCTGCAGCAAGGAAAAAAATGGTTATACGCAATTACACCTGCCACAGATGACTGGCTGCAACTGCTTTAATTGTGTCAATGGCATTCTCGAATGATCTCTTGTGGAATTCAGACGACTCCTATGAAAGAGAGAGTTTAAAATTTAGGCAAAAACAATAAATAGAATTTGAACTTAGCTTCAGGAGGGAAATATTCATCAGAGCAGGTTAAGAGAGGTTCAAACTTTGAATACATGTACCAAAGAAGATTATATCATTCACATCTATCTAAAAGACTGATCAAGCTTATTGAATAGAAACCTTTAAGTCTTGAAGCATAGATTCAATCTTATCAGCCTCTGCTTGTGGGAGTAAATCTTCTCCAATTAACATTTTATCCAAGGAGTTATTCTGGAAAGAAATCGTCATTGTATATCCTTGGGTCCTTTGAAATGCTCTTTGTATTTGCTGATGAGATGAACCATCCTTAAATTGAAAACCAGGACTTGGATTGCGAAGAACCCTAACAGCTTTTCCTGCAAAAAGAATGGATTCCACGACATGCATGGTAATATACTCTGGCAGCATATCCTGCATGGAGAGAGAGCATACAAATAGCATAAATGATGTTTGGTAGTAGGTTGACGGCAAAAGCTGCTCCATTCCATGTGAAGCTGACAGACATAGAGGGGGGAAAGGGGATGCATAATGGTGGAGGGTCACGGGATAAGAGGGCCAAAAGTAACAGGGAACGTGATAAAGTAAGATCGGAGAGAAGAATGACTCATATTTCATCGATGATGCAACGATTTTATTGTTAAATCAGTTTTAATCCCGGTGATGGAAAAGATTTTTTTTTCCTGATAGTCAGCTCTTGCTTTATTGAGTGATATAGAGGATAAATTCCTATTGTTCTTGTCTAAACCCACCTATCGCCTTTCTTCAGAGCAATAGAACATCTTTCTAACTTCATTCAGAAAACTGTTTCTAACAATTATGCAATAGATTTGCAAAGGAAAATTAATTTTTTTTCCAGATATGTCTAAACAATTTAGACAAACACTCCATTCATCCCATCTTTACTGGCCACTATTATTTAGACGAAATGGAATCAGAAGTGGAGATACAATAAACTTCTTGAGAATCTGGACCAGTTTCTCAGTAAAAACGATACCACTTTCAAGGAAAATATTGAGTAAATTTGCGAGAAAAGCTTCCTCTTGAGGAAAGTGGACATAATTTTGGTAAAACTGATAAGAGAAGTAGGAAACCAATTTTGAAGCAGAGGGAGTGCTTGCTATTATAGCACCAACAAAATGAACAACACAAAACATATCAAAGAAATACTTCATAAAAGAAAAACATACCAAAGAAATATGGAAGCCCAGGTGCCAATCATTTAAAGATGTATCAGCAACTGACAAGCGTGTCACTTTCTCAAGCAAATTTGAAGCTGATTCCTGTTCAGAGTCTTTGTCATCCTGACTAAAACATAATCACAACTTACTTAGATATGTTACGTATGGCTGTTTGAAAAGTAACAGGACATTTTGCTGACATAAAATGAATGTCCATCATGCACCATTATGATTGTTAGGTGGACTGACTACACTGACTAACATGTTTGGTCCTTCTAAGATGAGAAGCAATCCATGTGACTTCTTGATATAATCATGTCACTCCAGAAAAACAAATGTGTTCTACTATATGCACGGTGAAGTCTTGTGAATGAGGTGCTTGCTCCAGGCAAATTTCAGGTACCAGATAGTATGATAAGTTCTACACAAGTTGGGGGATCTACTGAAACACACAGCTCACAATCATACACCCTTAACTGAACGATCCACAACAAACAATGGACTAATATTATTAATCGATAATTTTTGATAAATGCCAAATGGTGCAACAGTCTTAAAATTATCAAATAGAATTAAGGACGCCCATCTCAGTGCTTACCTGCTGATGTAGAATTCTTTATATGGATCATGAAGAATTCCATAAACCACCCAAGAAGCAAGCTGATTGTACATGACCTGATGCCCATGCCATAGAAGCCTATGCTTAAAGAAAAAGAAAAGGAAACACGTGTAAAGCGGAGAACAATTGTTATTTTTATCCATTAGCTACAGTACTAGCAGAGATACCAGTATAGAGTTTGCAGTTTCTGATTCCACTAATAGTTCTTTTCCAACTTGGTCAAATTATATAGTAAGAAGAAAAATCCAATGGATGGCTACATTCTTGCAGGGAGGGTAAACATTTGCATCCTCAATAACAGAAGAAAAAAAGTGCATATGTAAAATTATAAGGCAGTATTTTGAAAAAAAATCCTGAGACTAGTAAAACTCAATCAACTTTCAAAGAGAATAAGTTTTCTCAATTTTCCACTTCCAAATGACCAATTTATCAAAAGCATCATTACCCACATTCAACTCTCTTATCTTTGATCATATATTGGTCATGAAGTTCTTGATAATACTCGGAAAAAGATGAAGTTAAGAAGAATGACTTATCTAGACAGAAATCCTTTCCCGCATCAGTTCTTGAGGATACAGAAAACAGTGATGAGTGATAACTTACCTCCATTATAGTGATATCAACAATATAAAAAAGTGGAATTAATAACACTACGCCACTCCAACTATACTTTTAATTTGGAATGTTTTGGAAGGGGAGCGGAGTTAGACAGGAAGATAAACCAATACAGGCACTAGAAAGGGGCAGGTCAGATGCACACATTAACATAAGTGCTAGTAAAGGACCAAGACTTGAGTCACTTGACTAATGATATCAATTTAAATTTCTCGCAAAATGCCCCATCTGTAGGTGTGGTTTTCTGTGAAGACGTCTGCATGCCTTATCAGAAAGAAAATGGCAATTGTACAACCACTACTAGCATGGTATTCAAAAACTGGACTTGTAAGCAACTTTTGTGAAGTATGGCAACAACCATGACAAATAGATAATCCACGAAAAAAGAAACAGAAAAACAGCCAAGACGGCAAAAAAATGTGATAAAGTTTTTAAAGGGAAAAGGGTAATATTTGCCCCTCTACTATTGAAAAAGGATAAATATTGCCTTTCTTTATACTATCAATCCGTATATGCCCTTAATGTTATACTTTTGGTCCATATATGCCCTTAATGTTTTAAATTGGCTCAAATTTATCCTTTCTCCACTAACCCCATCCATTTTAGCAAAAGACGCACCAAACCGACCCTTCTTCTTCCACCACTACCAAAAGTCACCAACACCTTTATCAGATGTATCATCACCTCCAACTTACTATATTAACCTTTCTTTACATACTACTAACTCAGAATATGCTAAAGCAAATGGTTGTAAAATTTGCCATCACACTGGATCATTTAAAATTTCAAGTTTCACATTAGTGTACAATATTTGAATTGAATTTCTGTTGCATGCAGATTTACACCCAATAAAAGAAAAGGAGGCAGCACAGTTAGAAAATAGATTTTGAGTAATCACATACAACCTACTCATAATTGTGTTTACAAATGTTAAGCTAGTCTTGAAGTTTATTGTTATGGATCTATGTTGATAATGTGATATTACTTAACTCCTAGATATGTGTTTTGCTATGCCTATGTATGAATTCTGTTCTTATAATCACCCATTTGGCAGTACATAAGGAGGCGTTTTTATTTTTCTTATGCTTGTTTAACTCTTAGTTCAAATCTTATACATACTTTGGAAATATCATTTCATGAGTTGATATTTGTTTTGAAGAATGACTTTTAAAATACCAAGATAATCTGTAATATTTATTTACATTTCAAACTTCAAATTATCATGAAACAAAAAAAAAGGAATGTGTTGGTGTGTAGATGGTTTATGTTTATGGTGATGGTATATATGGTGAAGGTGTTGGTGTGGTGAATTGTCATTTTGGCTAAAATGGATGGGCTTAACAGAGGACTGGCAAATTTGAGCCTCTTTTATGACATTAAGGGCATCTATGGACAGATGGTATAATATTAAGGGCACATATAAACTGATATACGAGGGAGGGCAATATTCAAACTTTTTCAATAGTAGAGGGACAAATATGACCTTTTCCTGTTTTTAAATGCTCACCTCTGAATGCATGTCTGTAATTCAGGAACCCCACAGTGGCAACGTTTGTGTAAAAGGTTGAGAAGTTTCCCTCCATAAATGTTATCACGTTCAATCTCTAGAATCAACTCAAACAGAGGAGGCAAAAGAACGAAGAACTAAAATAAGATATGTTAGCAAGTCATTTAAGGAACAAACACAAGGTCATTGAATGTACTGGAAAAACATGGGTACAAGGATAATATGAAACTTGAGGAAGCACCATCAAGCCTTGATCAGAGCAAAATAAGTGCCACATCAAGAACTAATAAAAAAATAGTGAAAAAGCAGAGAAATGCAGGTTCAGGAAGAAGAGATGAGCTACAAAAAGAAAAAGGAAAACAGAAACTCTAAAATCAGCCAAGCTCGCTTACGATTGACTAGGATAAAGAACATGGAGCTATTGTCCCAGAAGAAACATGCAAGAGAAGACTCGATACAGCCAAAGTGACCAGCTAATCTAACAATTTCTTAGGCCAGTTTTTATGTAGAAATTTAAGCAAATGAAAAAGAACAACCCTCATAGGGGTCTATGATTCAAACTAAGAATTCCATGACAATGTATTAAAGTGATGGTCTACATTTCTGCTTCTGCTAGCCTCTTTTCACAGAAGACATATAGTCATCAATAATGTGATCATAAGCAAAGAACAAAAGCAAAGTCTATTACATAGAGGAAACAGACGGCTCACCTTATTGAGGCCTTGAGTAAGTGTTGCCACGATAGGCAGTGCATCAGATAGTAACTTTTGCTCAATGTGGAGAACAGCAGACCTATAAACTGACAACACCTCAACAATACCATTCGCAATGGCCCTCCTGTACAGACTCTGCTTTGATGCTTTTCCTTTCAATAGTTGGGATGTCCTCAACAGAGGTGACTCATTGGGGGACCTAATCCAACTTAAATTACGCGACTTGGCTGCAAAGCGATCTAGCTCCCTGTAGTAAAATCCTAGAGTAATAATCCTCTCAATGACATCCCTGCACCCAAACCCAAAATCACAACACATTACAGCCAAATAATTATAAACTTCGTATATCAAAGGCCCTAGTGTCTCTCATAGGAGCATTTTATGCTTAAATGAAAAATGCAGCATACTTTTAGCTAGATAAGCAGAAAAGGCAGTCTAAAAATACACCAAGATTCCATATATTCCATAAAAAAGGAAATAATTTTTTCCCTAAAGCAATAATCCTCTCAAAGACATTGCTGCACCTAAAACCAAAATAACAAGAAGCACCTAGACTTCACAACCCAAGATTTTTTCAGAACAATTTTATGAACTAAACAAGAAAAACACATAGTATTACTTAACTAGATATGCAGATACTTCCTAACATAGTGAAGTACTATATATTTAAACCATCAAACGGAAATTAATTATTTCCATATATACAAAAAAAAAAAAAAAAAACTACTCCGAACTCAATTAAACTAGTTCCGGCTAGCTATATGAATCCTCACTACATTTCCCTCCATCTAGACTAGTTTTATTGCAAAATCAATCATTTGGGGTTCTCTAACACTATGGTTCCTTTACATATTGCTTACCACCAATTTTATTTTTTAAAAAAAGTAGATTTTTTTTTTTGAAAGCGCAAGACCGAAATCACAACAAATAGCAAACCTTTCAGCGGGGATTGGATGAAATAGCAATCAAGGGCAAGCTTTAAGATGGATACTCACATCATCTACTGAGGTTACAAATCTCATAAACATGACTAAAAATGAATTACATTACCGGAAAGACAATAAATTTCAAACCTTTCACTGGGTTGAACGAAGGAGACATCAGGAGCAAGCTTAAAAGTGGGTTGTTGAGAAATGGGTGCATCTGGTGATAAAGGAACTTGGGCCCCCGATTGTTCTTGTTGTTCTCTAACGTCGATGATGAGATCTCCGGTGTAACCCAACAGGGCAAGTAAGAGTTCGTGCAGCATAATTGAGTTGAACAAAAATAGGGTAAAGGTGAATTGAATTTGCTTTTAAGTTAACTGAAGAAGAAGAAGAAGAGTTTTAGATTTTGATTTTAAAAAGTTTGGAGAATCGTTGCTGCGAATGTTGGGGAAAAGCGGGAAAGGGTTTGGACAAAGTCCGAATTTTAACGGGTCGGGTTTGAAAAATGGGCTGTAAAAATGAAAATTCAAGAAAAATAGAACTCTTATTAACGCCCTAAACATTCTTTTTTTTTACTACTATATTATATTTAACGTCACATTAGCATCTTGAAAAAACATAATTTAAATTAGAAGTAAGAGAGAGTACTATATCAAAGATTGAACCTTATATGATGCGAACTTGAAGGTATCAAACAAGTGGATTCTGAATACTTCAACAATGTAGACTCTAGAGGCAAAGAGATTGTTTGTTCTCCACCAAATAATGTTTAAATGAGACTGACACTTCTTTGAAATGGTCTATAGAAGCACATCAAAATTACAAGGTGCTAGTACACAGCAAATACAAGGCTAAACTTAGATATCCAAGGATCATAAAGCTTAAAATTGCAACACTCAAATCCTAGTGAAAGTTAATGTTTTAATTCTACAGACAGCAGCTAAAATATAGTCTTATCTACTTCTTTGCATATGTAATCAACATGGGATTGTCGGCGGTAATTTTGAAGCCTTGCAGGGCCTGCATGGCAACAGTCGATTGCATCTCATCTCCATATTCTATGAAAGCAATTCCAGGCTTTGCCTCAACCATCCTAACTTCCTTAAAGCCTGGATATTGGCAGAAGAGCATTTGTAGCATCATTGGAGTAGACTGATGAGGAAGATTCTGCACAAACAATATGCTATTTGGCGGAGCAGGAGCCTCCGGTACTGCAGCTTTAGCTCCACCCATGTATGGTATTTGTGAGAACTGCAACAAGTGGAGAAGGGGAAACAATTACATTTGAGGAAGTTTCTGGTAAAAGCATCTAAGAAAATCACAAGTAAGCACTAATGGACTACATTTTAAACCTCTATGCATTAGAAGGGTGTAACTCAATACATCAAGATTTCACCAAAATGAGAGACAAATCACAAACTAATCAAGAACCCAGCAACAAACTTCTAACTCCCAACTACGTAACTTCCACTATCCATGCACCATGGAGCACTTTCAAGTATTGCTCCCGTTTTCATTTCACCCCAAGAAATGTGTTGTGTGCTTTAGGAAATCAGATTACATCTTTCAAAACGAAATCAAAATCACATCACCTGATAAACTTCGTATAGAGTGGTGACAGGAAAAGAGATGATACAATCCCATTAATTCAATATATATGACGCAGAAAACAGGAAACTCAACAAAGTTTCTGAAAAGAAGGGAAAATGCTTACAGGAGGTGCTGCACCATAAGCACCAGCATATGCAGGATTCCGGCCCATTCCAGCTTGATTAGCATCTTGCTGGTCCTTTTTCTTTCTCCCTGCTGGATCACAGTAAATGAATAGCTAAAAATATTGCAATAGTCAAGAAATTGTACTTTCACTACTTTTTTATTTAGGGGTGTGGTTGGGTTGTAGGAAAGGGGAGAGAGGGGGGGGGGGAGCTAATCACAAGTACAGAAGTTGACGGGTAAAATTTGTCTCCCCATTATTATATGTAGCTTATAGCAAACAGTATGTAGCAAACTTTATCAAATGACATGTCTTAGATGTATAGTCCAGCCTTCTCTAGGGATTCAAACGAATAGTGGAACTAGAAAATTTTCAAATGAAAGAACTTACCTTTATCCTCGTGCCTCTTTCTTTTTTCTCGGGGAACAAAAGTACCATCAGCTTTTGCTACAACATCAGATTTCGTCTTTGCATATTGTATTCTCTGATATACATATATGTGTGTCAAAAAACTATGTAACCAATCTATAGTACAATAAAACATATAACAGTAGGAATCAAAATGACATTTTTAAGACATAATTGAACTAAAGAAGTTAATTCAGGTGAAGATGAGAAATATGCATCTACTACACAATTGAAACTAAAGTCTAAAAGAAGTACAATTTGCAAAGTCACAGCTCACATTATGCTAAAGCAGCATGTACATTTCAGAATATACTCATTTGGATTTCCAGGTCAGAATATCTTTGACAAGGATTATCTTAACCAATCTCTGAGACCAGGAGATACAGTTGTTTATTGAAACAATGGAGCAGCTTATGACTGCAATTATCTATGCTGACTCCATTCTTCCATCTATGGACCAATACATACATGAATATTACAGAAGAACAAAACCGAAGACATCTGACTGAGGATGCAAGTAACGCATATCGAGGATTGATTATGTATGTCCTGTATAGACATCTTACCTATGGTCCATGGATATTACACTACAATGACAGAATGTGCTAAAAGGAACAAGGTCGACTAAAAATAAAAAGAGAAAACTTGTCTCCAAAAAGACCTATAAGCTCACATAATCAATTGGGACTTAGCAAGGATATAACACAACAAAGCAACTTTATAGATAATACTCAACAAATTGGGGATAAGCTTTAGTTGCTGATGTTACTCCTCCATTAATAGACCTGTAATGGGAGTTTCACTGGGATTGGTAACACAAAATGGGTTGTCCTAACCCATCGAGTTTTCTACCTTAGGTCATCTCATCATAAGTTCTAAATACACTTTGCAGAAACTGCAGAAAGACTTGCAAAGGCAGATCCAATTTGGTTGGACGGAGAATTCATGGGAGAGAAGGCTAACTATAATAATATTCTGGTGCTATTAAATATAGAATCTTATGAGTCAACGTGGTTTCTATATCTCCTCCATCTACCTCCAAATAACGAGACTAAGAACCGCTAATCTTGCCACTTGGTCATGCCGGATCTTAGCCTCATGTCATTAGCCAATGAACTAACTAATGTGCCCTTATCAGTCAATCACACTAACATATCAAATATCTTGAATCACAAGCATGATAGGTTTGGTGATTATAAGGAGTTCCTTGGTCTGGTCGAGATTTGTATGTCAGTATAGGATAATTGTATTATACAAAAGATCTAGTTTTAACCAAACTATCCTTCAAAAACAAATTATTTAAGTTATTAGAAACTTAAATAAAGCGGAAATGTAAAGGACACGCGTAGCCAATCCCAAGTAATTTAGGATTGAGACAACATTCTATGCTTGATAAATTTTGTATAGTTGTTTGCTGGATTACGACAAACATGCTCCAACTCCTTTGAGAAGCAATGAGGGAACAATCAAGATTGCTTCAAGTTGGATATAGTCTTTGATTTTTATCATGCTATTCTAGTAATGCATACAACATGTATTGGGGTTTTGAAAAGAATCCAATCCCAAGGAAGTTGCAATTGACTATATGAATCATCATTGAACATATCTCTTCAATTAAGCTCTCTAGTAGTTTGCTTAAATAAAAATGTCAAAAGCAGTTCAGTTCTTCTTTCCATATAGGGCTACTGGTTTGAAGACCTCAAGAACACTCATCCTTACTCCTAAGTCCTAACAGCTTTACTTCTGATATCCATCACATCCCCAAAGACAGACAGTGTGATAACAAATTCTCCCATTCACTCTTGATAACAACTTTATAGAGACACAAAATTGATATGACATGTTTAAGACTAAAAGTTTCAGAAGTCTTACAGTGACACAAATGTTTTGGCATATTTAAGTCTATAAGTTTCATAAGTCTTCATTTCCTTCTTAACTTAGTTTTGAGTCAAATTGTGTCACATAAATTCAACCAGTGGGAGCACTAAGTTTGACTATGAATAATAGTATTCTCTAATTAGCATAGGTAAGATGCCTAAATGCTTGAGCAATTAATATGTTCTAGGATCACTAATCGAACAAATATGGTTATGATACCTTTCCTACAGATCATTAATATTTTCAGGAAAATAAACTTAATTTTCTTTAGCTCCACCTATGTTCAGGCACCATATCCAGTACCAAGTCCATATAAAGACGAAGCATGGAGATTAAGGGGATTCACAGCCAGCATAAAAATACTAAATTACGATAAACCAATCAATATAAACCTACATATAGCTGAACCTCGATAGTTTGAGAGGGTTGATGGATTGATAGTAAAGCTGAATATATTTTGTGTCAATGAAGTAGAAATTGCAGTAAACATATTGCAACAGTAACAAGCCAGAATCCAGTAGTGAAGAATACAAAAACAATGGAAATGAGTACCATAGGCTTATCATAGAAAGGAAAACCCTGCATCTGGCGAAGTGCATTGCTAGCAGAAGAAACTTCCTCAAACACTACCCACGCCTGTCCTTTATGCTTTAGGGTTTTGAATGCTAAAACCTCCAGTATCTTACCAAACTGTGAGAACACAGCGTGCATCGATTTCTTCAGCTCTACAATTTAATCACCATCAATATATACAACACATTTTACAAACAGTGAAACACGAAGATAATGTTCTGCATAAACATTCGAGTCAAGTACGGAGTACCTTCAAGCTTAATTTTTTCATTGAGGTTGTTGATGTAAATAGTCACATTCGGTGGAACTTCGCCGCCGCTAGGGGCCGGATTCGGGTTCGTATTCTGGTTCGCCTCCGCCATGGCTGCTCGTCTACGCCTAGCTGCAACTTTCGCCGGTGAGGTAGAAACTTCAGTAGTCGTTAATTTCTCCAGAAATTTTTGGGCACGAATAGGGGTTCTAATTGGGCTTGGGCTGGACAAGAAAATGGGCTTGTAAAGGAAAATCAGCCCAGTTAGATCTTCTCTAATTATTTAGACAAATGATCCCTTCATTTAGACATGGCGATAAATATCGAGTGAAATGAAATCATGACTTGATATTTATATTTTGAAAATTTGTAATCTTGAACGATGTGTTCTTTGTTTTTGAATTTGGAATTTCAAATCAAAATCTCAAATCACATGTTCAAATGTTCACTTGAAATCATACCGTGTATCACATA
This sequence comes from Solanum pennellii, assembly GCF_001406875.1. Classification (NCBI taxonomy): domain Eukaryota; kingdom Viridiplantae; phylum Streptophyta; class Magnoliopsida; order Solanales; family Solanaceae; genus Solanum; species Solanum pennellii. Next base: position 78,435,803 of record NC_028645.1, read on the forward strand.
TTCAAACACAAATCTGAATTTGATTAAATCATAAATATATAATAGTAATTTGGAGAAAAAGAAAATAATTTTAAGAAAAAAAATAATAAGCATATAAATAAAATTTGAAAAGGTCATTTCTACTTTGACCTTGTTTTGTGTTGATATTTAATTAATGTCTTTCGATATATATATATATATATATATATA
>NC_028645.1:78436289-78438707 GCF_001406875.1 Solanum pennellii
TATATATATATATATATATATATATTGACATGATTTTTAGTTTCTTAAAGGACATAACTTCCACTGATAAAGGGAAAAGAAATAGAAAACAACTCATTTAAAAAGAAAAATTCATACAATTTTGTATGTGCTCGTTACTCTTATTTTTAACAAATATGTTTAACTGACCACACTTTATTTTACATGATCTACGTATAGCTTAAAATATTTGTTTCTATTAAAAAACGAACCCTGATCTCTCATACGTAATTGTCTCGTTTCGTTAATAGTAAAGTTACACAATTAAGTGCCACCATATTGTATATACTATACACTAAATTTTTTTTTTAAAAAAAAAATGAATTCTCTAGAAAAGTAACACATCACAATTTTCGAGTGGACATAAAAAGAATTGGGCACATTAGAATATTTTGTGAATCGCAAGTAAGATCAAATTAAAGCTATCAATTAATCAATCTTATTCACATCTCTCTCAATAATTGGGAGATGGTATCAACTGGAAAATAAATATTATTAACAGTTTAGTTGATTAAATTTTGAATTATAATTAATTTAATTTGTTAATGTTTGAATTTTTGTCTAGCTGAAATTAAAGTATTATCGACTCAATTTTCTAGGACGAGTCATAAAATAATTTTATAAATATTTTGTTTACTGCACTAATAAAAGGAAAACATTATGAACAGTACGATCTAATAAAATTGATAGAGTCACGTAATAGAAAACTCAATATAAACTATATATTCAAAAATCATAAATTAAAATTTGTGGCTCCTGCATAGTGATACTTTCTCCGTTTCAAAAAAAATATTTCTATTTTATTTTTAGTTTGTTTCAAAAGATTGACCCATTTTCTTTTTTGGCAATATTTTAAATTTAACTTTCCATGTGATATGTTTAAGAGCACGAGATTAAGATCATTTTGGTGCATTTGACATAACTTTAGTTTTGAATCAAAAAATTAAAAAAAAAAATTCTTAAACTTCGTTCTAAATTAAATTAAGTTATCACTTTTTAAACGGGGAAAGTAACTAATAAGAGAATGGCAAACTAAAGATAAGTTCAAAAGAAAAATAAATTACTATAAGAAATAAAACCTATCTTTTATCAACACGTATAATTAATCATTCTTGTGATGTGATCATTACTAAATTAAAAGTTTATGGATAAGATCATTAGACCAAGTCAAGTGTCAAATTAATGTGGGATTATCATCAAATAAGACACAAGTGGCTTAAATTATTATTTTTTATCCTTTTCGCGGTTAAAGTTTATATCAAATTTATAAATAAGTTAAATACGATTTATAAATCAGTTCAATCAATTTATAAGCTTAATCAAATAATCTGAAACGTGTATTTGATACCGCTAAGTTACATACTAAGATTTTTTTTTTCTTTTTTGATTCCTTGTGGTATTTTGTTTTTGCTCCACAAATTAGGTATAAGAATAACATACACAAAAAAATATGTATATTCTGAGAGCCTGAAATTAATATATGATAAAGACGAATGATAGGGAGAGCAAATTGTTTTTTTTCAGAAAAATAATGTTGTCTTTTGGTAGTGTAAAAGAGGCAAATTAAAGCTAGGATTTTTATTTTGTGTGTGTGGAATTAATATTGATCACTGAATAATTAATGTAATAATAGGAATCTGCCTTTGCCACAGCTTTTTGGCTCCACAAAAATATTTGTGTGTTCAAAAATAGGCCTTTAATTGTGTTGATAACAACTTCCACTATTTATTCTTATTCTATAACAAGATACTGAGAGGGAACATTAAAGTAAAAAAACATAATATAAAAATATATGGGCTTATATTCAAATAAATATGATTTGGACAAAAATAAAAATTTATCTGTTAAGTGTTAACTCTGTCAAGTATGATTTGGACAAATATAAAATTACATAAGGTTATATTTTGAAAATTACGTGATTAAGTAAACTTATACTATTTAATTACTTATCATAACTATAGTTTGTTATAATTAACATATGCAATTAATTATACACTAATTGCATGGGACGACTTCGAGTTTATATAATAGTCACGTTTGTGTATGTATAATTCGCCAAAATATACAATTATTTAACTGACATACATATACAATTCAGATTTCTCTCACTCTCTGTCCTCTCCCAATCTCGCTCTCCTCTCTCTCCCAATCTTGCATGTCATATATACAAATGCATATGTATAATATACAATTATCTAATCGATATACATATACAATTCATCTCTCCACACTCTCTCTCTCGCCTATCTCCTCCTCCCTCAGTCTCTCTCGCTCGCCTCTCTCAATCTCGCTCGCATTTCTCCTCCCTCTTCCAATCTCGCATGACATATGTACAAATACATATGTATAATATACAATTATTTAATATATATATATATATATATATATATATATATATAT
>NC_028645.1:78440413-78503628 GCF_001406875.1 Solanum pennellii
TTTATATATATATATATATATATATATATATATATATATATATATATTTATATACACACACACACACACAATTCACTTTATTCCCACTCTTTGCCCTCTCTTGCTCGCCTCTATCCACCCTATAACGTGTAGCTACAAATTATAGTTATCAAACCATAATTATGAAGCATAATTAGCTTATTTTTGAGTGCTTATATATGAAAGTTCCTTTTTATTTAATATTCAATATTTATATTAGTATTTGACTAATTTAAATTTTTATTGCTTAGGATTTCATTAAAAGGAAAAACTATTTTTAGATTTTAAACACGAAGCTTTCAACTAAAAAAAGCAGTCTCATCCACCTCACTATTTTCGGTGATTCTTCTTTCTTTGGTTGTTGGATCATATGCTTGCCGTCCTTTCTTTTTTGCCTTCACTTTAATATTAATTTCGTTTCATATTTATTGATTATTTTACTAAAAGTAATTATTCCATACAAATTGACACTTTATTAAATTAAAAAGTATTTATTAATTATTTTTCCTATATCACTCTTATAATTAATTTTTAAAAAAAATATTCACATTCATTTATTGTCTATTATTTCTCCTTTAAAAATTTACTATATTTTTATTTATATGATTTAAATTCATATCATACGTCTATCTCGTTGTCTCTTTTCATAGGGAAAGCATGAGAAAGATGCACAATTCACAAATTTAGTAAAATTTCATTAATCAACATATCTTTTAAAAAAATATTTCTCTATCTAGTTTTAGTAAAATTGCATTTTTCAGCTAATAAACCTCATTCTCTTAATTATTGTTTTCGATCGTAAATGACCCGTCAACTTTTCTGATTAAATTAGAGTAAACAAGATTTAATTCACACTATATGAATGATTCAATGTTTCCATATATATATTACGTATGTAATTCAATTTTCTAAGTGACGTGTCGCTATTAGATTACAATGTTAATATAATTTTTCAAGAGTGGATGGATTGGCAAAAATAAATCCTTTCACCGTCTCAATTTATTTGATTAATTTTAATTTAGTATATTTTTCAATAAATAGAAATTAAAAAAAATTAATATATAATTAAAAAATATGAAATATATCAAAATATTTTTTAATTTTATAATTTTATATATGTCATATGAAAAACTAAAAGTAAAACAAATAGTTGAAACAAAATAAAGCACTAAGGGCGTTTGAATTTGCTTATTTTTAGGTATTGTTGACTTTAATATTTATCCGCACACAAACCTTAGTATATATTTTAGGGAAAAGGGTCTGATATACCCCTCAACTTTGTCATTTGGAGCGGATATACCCTCGTTATAAAAGTGGCTCATATATGCCCTTACCGTTATACAAACGGCTCACATATACCCCTGCCATTACAAAATGGCTCACATATACCCTTCATTTAACGGAAGTTAATAAATTAGTTTTAAATTTATATTTGTTACTTCTAATTTTTTTTAAAAAATTATTTAGGGGTATATATGATTCTTCTATCAAAGTTCAAGGTATATTTTAATTTTTTTCATACATAAATTATTTTTTGACTTCTTTTATTATAATTATTTGAGTTTCTTATTCTTATTTTGTTTTTTCTTTCATTTCTTAGTTTAAAGAAAAAAAATTTAAACTATTTTTTTTTTGTGTATTGTAATTTAATTTCGTATTCAAAGAAAAATTTTGGTCATCTACAATAAGTTTTACAAGAATATTAGTGAAACATAAATAAATTTGATTATCAAAAAAATAATTATAAATTAGTCATTGAAACAAAAAAAAATAAAAAAATATGTTTGACGAGGATTAAATTTACTCATATGGTATTATATTTTTTAGAAAAAAATAATAAAAATTTAGATTAAAATTATTATTTTTTTCATTTCCGTTAGAGGAAAAGGGTATATGTGAGCCATTTGTTTACAAGTAGGGGTATACATGAGCCACTTTTATAACGAGGGGTATATCAGCTCTAAATGACAAAGTTAAAGGGTATATCAGACCCTTTTCCCTATATTTTATGACGAGATTTCTCTCTTGATTAAAATTTTTTCAAATTCGAAAAATGATCTTTCTTTATTTATTTTGTCTCAATTTATATGATCTGTTTTCTTATTTAGTCTAAAAAAGAATAGTAATATATTTCTATATTAAATAATAATTTAATTTTTAAATAATTATTTTATCCCTAATTATACAAATATCTATCACTTGTTAAAAAAATTTCCATATTTCTTGAACTTTCTATCAAGCCAAACTAACTCATATAAAATAAAACCAAAAAAAGTATCGATACTCCTCTAATATTATTTGTCCATCATTGACTTTGCACAATTTTAAAGCTAAATTTAAAATTAAAAGTTAAATATAAAATCATCCATTTAACTTCATAAAATAAACAAGTATTGTTGAATATGTTAAAAAATACAATGTCTATTATTGGACAGATAATAAATATAATATTTTGAAAAATATAATATTAAATAACTATAAAATGAAAAAATATTAGTAGACATTTCGAAATAGTATAATGAAACATAGTATTAATGATTGTTGGACGAAAAGAGTATTAGAGAGTTGCTCCAAAAAAAAAAATATATACTCATAAATTTTTAAATATAATCGAACTTCAATATAAACACACGAACCAAAAAAAAAGTCGGTTTAACTAGGAAAAAGTATCGACCAAGTGTCAACTAAGGAGAGGACCTTTGCGTCTAAATAGAGGCCAATATTCACGTGGCCCCAAATTAAACCCTAGTCCATATTTGCCTTTTTCCCTCCTCATTCTCCATCTCTATATATACTTCCCCATTCTCTCCTCCATTTTTCCTCGCTTATGTAACCCTAAGTTCGCCGGAGAAAGAGAGTCGAAGCTACAGAATTTCAGTTCGCCGCTGCGGAAGCTCCATAGCCAAACTCCTTCCGCCGCAGCGTTCTTATTCAGAAATTCTCTTGCTCCGACTCCGATCTCGATATCATAATAAGCAATGGCTCGTTCTTTCTCTAACTCTAAGACTCTCTCTGCTTTCGTCTCCGACTCCGTTTCTGCTTTTCTCAGCAGGTAATGATCATAACATTCGTAATATGAATCTAAACAGAAACTATTCAAATTTTGAAATCGGTGTGAGCGTGAATATATAGCGCTGTTTCCGTTGAGTTTTTCGGTGTAAATCTAAAATTTTCTCAGCTATATTGCATCTGAGTTAAATTCTGTGGTTTTTTCACAGCATTATTTTAGAATTATCCTATGCATAACGATAACAGGGGATCGGATTCTCTGTTTTTCTTAGCAGGTAATAACCGAAACATCCGTTTATCCCCTGGATAAAAGGCGTTAGCATACAACTTTTTTAAATCAACAAGCGTGGTTGTCGCTGCACATTTTAAACTTTTTCTTTTATCAATGTAATAGAATATTTTATACGTAATTGATTTTTTTTGTTCGTAGCAAAAACAGAGGATTGTATCGGCGGCTAATTTGCTGTGATGCGAATGTGAATTTTTTGTGTGTATGTACAGGCGTGGATATGCAGCGGCATCACAAGGTGCAGTTTCCGCTGTAGCAAAAGGAGGAGTGCCAAGGAGCAACGTCATGATGCAAAAAAGTGGAGAGGAATCGGTGAAGACTTCATGGGTGCCAGATCCAGTTACCGGTTACTATAGGCCGGAAGGACAAGCAAATGAGATTGACGCTGCTGAGCTCCGGAAGATGCTGTTGAAGCACAGATCTGGAAGCAACTGAAAATCTTTGAAGCTGCGTCGTTGATCTCCGGTTACTCATCGGAGATCTTCGATCAACGAGAAAAGAGAATTTAGTGAAGGAACTGTTTTATCAGAAAAAATATAGCAATGAAATTTACTCGTGCTTTGTTGCTTTTAAATTTTAAGCTTATTGTTATATCTCTCTTTTATTAGTATCTTTTATTCATGCAAATGAAATAATTATAGTATTAGTATTAATTTTCAGTTTTTAGATCCTATTTTTTTTTTGTTTTTTTTGAATTCTTCAAAGTTCAATCTCCAGTCTTACGTATTCATTTTTTGTTTCTTTTGGGATAATCTCATAACATTCTTGCAACTTTTTTTAATCAAACTAATATTATAATCATATCTTAGTATTTTTAAGATTATCACCAATATAGTAATGAAATAAGTGATCAAATACCATATTAAGGTTAATCAAAAGCGTATTAAATAAAAAATTTAGATATTTAAAAACTATATAAAAAGTACTATAAATTATAATTTTTACTTATCAATATCTTTAAAATGTTAGTCAAATTTTTTTATAATTTTAACTCTAAAAATAAAGATCATGACAAACAATAGTGAATGGAGGAAGTACAACGGAACGGTCCAAAATGGTAAAATACGTGAGTCGAAAAAAATATCACATACGAAATTCGACAAGTATGATTTTGCTAAACAAATTACATATTATATTATAGAAATAAAAAAATCGAAAATAACTTTCTTATATTACAATTATAGACGATATAATACATATATGGGCCGTTTGGTTCAAACATTGATAGTGCAGGGTTAAGTAATGCATAGATTAGTAATGCATGGAATAGTAATGCAGGATTTAGTAATGTACGGATTAATAGTTCAGAGATTATTTTTTGTCAAGTGTCTGGTTCACTACTTTCCACTTAATTTTGTGTTTAATTTATAATTCTATAGAAAAATTCTTTCCTATTATACCCTTGTGTTATTATACGTGTTTATTTCATGTAATTGGGTCAAGGTAGATAACCACCGGACCGGATAATTTTTTTAAAGAATTATTTATTCCATTTAATTAGTTAAATCAAATACATNGGGTTGTTTTGGACAATGATTCTTAGATTTGAAGAAGAACAAGAGTCTGATTTGGATTGAGCATCCATGAAGAAAAGAAAAAACAAAGATGAATAGAAGATTTTTTTTTATTAAGAGTAGTTAGAATGACCCTTTAGAACACTCAAGGAAGAATCTTTTACTAGGAAGCTATTGGGTTTGTTCTGTCTGAGACTATTTGAACTTATATATATATATATATATATATATAATTGTTATTAATTTTAAGGTATGATGTACCACTAAGAAGACCAGTGATGACACAATGTATTTCTAATTTTTTGTGGGTTAAGTATATATCTTATATTAAACATAGATTTAAGACTACTTAAATTGTTAATACCTAAAGCTTATTTTTATTTTTAAAACAAATAATTCAAGTGGGTAATTGACAAATTATCTTGAATATAAAAAAAATCAAGAAAAAATGGAGAAAAAAATATTAGTAAAGTCATTAAATTACACAAAACAAATTTGGAGAATTAAAAAAGAACATTTATAACCACTCTAATATAAATAAAAAGGAAATTAAATTACAAAAGAAATATAAAAAAAGAATAAAGGGTTAGTTTAGTCATTTAGAGATCTTATCCCTCCATTTCCAAGGGATAAGATGATACCACATACGGAAAAGGGTTAAAAATACCCTAGAACTATTCGAAATAGCTCAAATATACCCTTGAACTATATTTCGGCTCAAAAATACCATTCCCCTCAAACTATAGGGTCAAAAAATACCCTTCCCTTAGAACTTATGTATTTTGTGAACGTTCTAAGGAAATTGAGAAATGAGGAAAAAGGAATCTATATTCTTCAGTGAAATCGTTTATAAATTCTACGGAAAACGGAGAAAATTTGGGAAAATTAGGGATAAGTTTATTAGTCTACGTGTCATGAGTGGAACTCTATTGGCTCATGTGGCATGCCATGTGACATCCACATGGCATCTAAGTGACGTTTAAACGATTCTGTTAATGAGAAGGATATTTTTGCCCAATAGTTTGACAGTAAGGGTTTTTTGAGCCGAAATATAGTTTAAGGGTATATTTGAGCTATTTCTGATAGTTCAAGGGTATTTTTGACCCTTTTTCGTACCACATATGACAGATAAACAATCCATGAATTAAATTAAATGAAGTAAGTAAACAATGTATTAATTGAATTAAATTTTAATCCATGGATTATTCTACCAAATACCGCCTACCAAACGGATCCATAATGTGCTTTAAAGTTAAACATGTCATATGTATTGGTAGGAGCATTCATGTCATGTGTAATGTTTGAATTTTGAAGATAAAATATTATCTAACGATTTATTTAATTTTATTTAGACATTAGATAATATATTGATTGAGTATTCAATCATATTATGAAATATTTTTTAATTTAAAATATTAAAAATTATATAAAGCTATATATTCTTTAAGTGTTTATTAAGTAGATAAATAATAAATAAATTAATCATAAAGGTGAATTAATTAAGAGCGTATTAAATATAATATATTGAATAAAGCGTCATCCGATTCGAACAATTCTTCCGTGTCTCATCTGTTTTGGCATGCAAATCACTCATTGGTTACTTATAAAACAAATACTATAGTGTTTTACTTATTATTTTTCTATTGTTCGGGATATAAACAAAAAATATTTTTATATAATTAAAATAAATATAATAAAAAATAGAGTTAAAATAAAAGTGTAGGATGAAGTGATAACTTGTAACGAAATGAATAATGTTACATTTTTTAAAATCTTATTTTATTAAAGAAAGTATTTTTCAAAAATATTAATCGAATCAAATATGAAAAGATCAAAATTTATTTTTCTCCACACCCTTAATCATACTTAAGTAAAATATATTTTATTATATGCCCTTTACTTTATCGATATTATTTTTTATCTTTAGACTTGGAAAACGGCCAACAATATGATTTTGAAACGACAAGGGGACATTACGGTGACTTTGTAATTAAATTAATCAAAGGCTATACTATACTCCCTGCTGCCCATGTTAGTTGTTATCATAGTATAAAAAAAATATTAGTTTCAATTATTTATCAATTTATAAAATTAATTCTTTTTCTTTTGATTTTACTCGTACAATTATTTTTGTTATATCTTTTTTATTTATAATTTCTTTTAAAGAAAGTATAAAAATAAACTGAACAACTAATATGAAACGGTGAAAATTGCAGGTGTATTGACTTGACTTAATTAGGGCCATTAATCATGTAAAGCACTATTAACGTCTGAGAATTAATGTTGCCGTTGCTTCCGCAAAGTTTATTAAAGCAATAATTAGCCATTAAAACAATGCTACTAATAAAGTAGAATTACATCTTTTTGTTCTTTGTAGACCTTAGCAGAGTTTGTCGTTCACATTACTTTTTTCTAAAAATGAATTTCGATAGTTTGGTCGTTGGTTGGTTGGAATTATGTTAGTATTAATAATGTAAGAATTTTTTAATAGAGTTCAACAATTCATATATTAATTATTCCACTTCTTAGCATAAAATAATATAAATATAACCTATTGATGTTTGTTAGGTAAAACATGAAGAACAAGGTCCTATAAGCAACAAAGAAATGTTCTTCGTGGTGCAAAAAAGGTAGGAGCTCCCAGGGAGGGGGTTAAAAAAGTAGAATCACAACGTCAAATACAGAGCATGAAAGTAAAAATAATGAAACAATGTGAACCATGAGATGCACAAATTCTTCACAAAAAGTCATAAATATAGGTGATAGATTTCAATGACTACTAAGTTGAGTCAAGATGCATTGCATATTTATATGAGAACTGTAGTGCATGTCATCATCTGTTCCTTAGTTAGCTTCTCAATTCTTTTTGTTTCACATTTTGGCTTCTGATTAACAGATTTCCGAGTACAAGCTATAGAGAGCTTAATGCCATACGCGTGATGGAAAAGAATCTCGTTATAAACAGCAATTTCAAGAACATTTTATATCCATGACAGAGCAAAGACGCAATAGTAGATAACATAACGATAATGTAAATGAACACATGAGTTTTCGACTTCCAGTTTTGTATTGCAACTATGATGAGGAGGAAGGAGGAGAATGACCATTTGAGGCTTTCTGTACACTGCAACCATGTCACCTGATCTTTTCCATGAGTTGCAAGTATCTGCAAGCACTCAACAAATAGAGTCATGTATTAGATATCTTCCTTCTAATTTTCGAGGCAATGCAGAAGTCAAATACACTATATAAAGTGCCATAGGTTGCTACAGAAGAGAAAGAGAAAGGGCAGAGGAAATAAGCAGATCTTGTGGCTGCAGGTCTATCTCTCACACAATGTACTATACAAGTGCTTCAAAGGTTTTTAGTATTGGACCAAATATTTATTTAGTTATAGGTTTATATTTCTTACTTATTGCAATTTTAGTGAATTATTACACACAAATTTATTCGCTGCCTCGAAAGGATTTCAGCCTCAGTTTACTGTTTGATTAGACAGAGCCTCTCAGCATATACAAACTCTTATTTTCCTGTTCATACATATCGCTTCAATGGTTTTTGTTGTCCTACATGGAATTCAAATGTGTATGACACCATAACTCAACCCCAGAATGTCTGCAACAATCCATTTTGTCAACCAATGTGGGACAATTACCACACCTGCACCAATGCATGGACAATATAACACAAGGAACCAACATCGGGAAACCAAGAACAAGAATATATCAAGCTCTGGTATTATATGAAGAAAGTGGGCCTTGGGTCTAATTTTACACCCAAAAGTAAGCTCATGAGATGAGGATCTCTCAAGATTATATAAAGAGAGAACAACCCATTTATTCAACCAATGTAGGATAGTTTCCAGCAACCCCCCCCCCTGATGGCCATGATATTCTTATTAGCATTTTCATGCAAAAGATTAGCCAACTACATTAACCTAAACTGCTTGATGGCACTAGTAAACTAATAGCAAGCCTCTTATTCTCTTGTTTTCAATCAAAGAACCTTCAAGGAAGAAATAGAGATCCCTGTACTCATGCTTTCAGCAAAAAATCATGGTCCAGACTCTGGTAAGTTGGTAGTTACCAGATTTGTAATGGCAGCATCTCGTACAGTTGTGAATTGTGATTTTGACAAATGGCACCACAGTAGTATGTACGAGTCATATTGTTGAAGTATCAGTTACCGTTGCGGTGAACCAACAGCAGAAATGTGTTCTAACTAGGATGTAAATACAGGGAAAACTCTTGCAAACTTCAACTATTAACTAGAAGCACCAAAGAGGGGAGAACACAATTGAAAAGCAGTCTATCGAGAGTCTAGTGCTATCAATGCTTTATTGCATGTCTCAGAATAAAGATCCATTTAGCCCTCCGGAATGATGCGTAAAGTATGGATGCTTAAGCTTGTATAACTCTTCCCCTTCCATGACAAAGAGAGAGGGCTAGAGGGTGGGGCGTAATGAGCTCAATAGAACTTTCTACGCCGAACAATGGAAAAAGAAGCTTTCTATTGCTTCACTCTCTTAGAAGAATGAAAAAAAAAGAAAAGCTAACATTGCTTGTCCGATTTGAGGGGAGGGTTCCATTGCTTCAAACTTTCATATTAACCAGGAACGAAAATTAATAGAAACTCTAATATGCATATACCATATGGCAAGTTCTCGGTATAATATTTGGGACTACATTTATTCAGTGTTTGGCTACATGTATTAGCTGATACAATATAAATTTTGTACATAATTGACTTAATACATAGTCAGCCCCTTAAACTTGCCAAGATATTTTTATTTAGATACTCAAACTAAGTCTCTTCCAATTGAACACCTCAACTCCTAATAAAGAGTTCCCATTAGACACTTTCAATTTAAATTTTGAACTTAATTTGGCATTCTCTGTCGTTTATTAGGTAATTACGTTAACCACATAAAATATGTCATTTACTTTAATTATAACACTTGCCTCAGAAAGTCATAAACCTCAGGCATTTCCTACTTGAGGTTGATGCATATAATTAAAGGAAATAATATATATTATGTGGTTAAGTTAACAACCTAAATAGACAAAATGAAAACATGCGTTAAGTTTTTCCGAAATTTAAACCGAAAGTGTCTAATTGGAACATCTTATTTGGAGTTGGACTGTTCAATTGGAATATGACTCCGTTCGAGTGCCTAAATGGAATATTCTGACAAGTATAAGGGGTTAGCTATATATTAAGCCTAATATTATTCCATACCATAAGGGATGTGGGATTATAACCCGAAGATAACTTGCTCCAAACCAATCGACCCTTAGGTGTTTGAGCAATATACCTCAGGGCTTTGATCTAACGGTGAGAGAGCGTCCTATCTAAAATCCTTGAATCATTGAATAAGGGGATATAGATGCAGCCCATGCTTTATTTGATCAACTAAGATAAGGTCTAGGACCATATGTTCTTTTCCAAATCATAGCACGTGATGTCTGAGTTATTATGCACAAGTTTGAACCCTCTCAAAAGCCTTAAGCCTTGTAATTAAGTTGAGAGAAGTAGAAAGGTGGCTTTACTGATAATATGGAGTCACGAACAAAATAATTGAATAGAAAGAACTCTAGCAAATCTGGCCCAAGGTTCTAACATAAAAATTCTTGTAGCATCCTCTTAATAAAAAAATCACCACAAAGGGAAGACTACCTTCTCTTGACCCATTACATTTTTCTGCGATAGATCTTCTATCTATTTTTTAAACATGGTTAAATACATATACATGGTCTCTTCCTGTAGTTTCACATGTAAGGTCAATGTAGAGATGATTTCACTTCGCTTTTAGTCCATTTCAAAGTTGTCATTCACTTCTCCTTACCCCATCCCCTTTTTAACTGTTTGTTTCTCTCCACCAGTTAAAATGTAACCTACTTCCATACTAAAATATCTTAAACATGAACGAGAATAATATGTCAGAATACAATTTGACCATGTTATCTCTAAAAAACCAGATAACTGTAACTCTCTTATTATTCAAAATGTGTCTTGTTAAACAAAGATGGGCATGTATTGTGGATTTTCTGTCATCAAAGATGGGTCTTAGATCAAGCTCTTCTTCTGGTTCTTTTTCCTTATCTTTATTCTATTATGTTGAATTCTTTCATTTAGTTTCAGGCCACGAAATTTAAGAGCGATAACTAACAGACCGCGAATTTATCAGATGTTTAATACTTTCCTGATAAGTGACAGTTTTATTTATTTGATTAAGATGCAAAGCTTCAAGAATATTCTCCAACTGTTAACAATGTCACAAAATCAAGACTCAGGAGACCTAAACCATACACATACTCATGAAATTTGTAATGCTTCACCACAAATTGAAGTATTAAACATCTGATAAATTCATAAATTGAATCAAGTATCAGTTCAGTGAGCAACCAAGTAGTAGCATATATTCAGAAATATTCAAAAGCTGGAACTAACCTCTTTCAGTAAACTCAGGCTCCATCATCCTTCTGTGTGCATCTAAACAGAAGAGACAAGATTACTGTTTCGAATCTTTAGAATATGTCCATTGCTATTGCAATTCAATCCACATCCACATTGTGGACAAACCAAGAAATTGTAAGTGGGAAAGCTAGCCGAAGCAATTCCAACAGAGAACTCAAGATTGTCACCATTCTTAACAACCTCCACAATATTCAGCCACAGAAACAGAATTTTTACACTAACCCCATATAGGCTTGACAGCCTATTTTTAGCTATGTACCCACCGAATCTCGATTGATATCTAAGCTGATAAGACCCTTCTAATGCGAAACTGCAAGACCCATTAAGATGTACACTGAATTTTCCGGTGTCCTTATCGAGATCGTACCCAATAGCACCTTGTGGAAGAATTCCGACGGGGAAGCCGTAGCTTACGAGTAAGTCGTAAGCAGTGAGGGAAGTGCCACCGTTTCCGGCGTCGTCGTCGCCGGTAGCTGCAGCGGCGGTGACTAACGGCGGTAGAGTTGTAAGGAAGAGGATTAAGAGAGGAAAAGCGAGGGTAACGGCGATCTGACGTGGAGATAACATTGAGGCTACCGTTTTTTGTGATGATTTTCGTATCAAATGGATATTCAGATGCGATTACTCCGATGATGCGCCGACGATATGTATAATTGACTTTGGGGAAGTTTCAATTATTGCAGAAGATGACACAAAAAAAATTAGTTCGACGTTGGTATCTTGCATTGCATAATATTTATTCTTCCCACCGGTTCCGTTTTATATGGTTGATTTGATGCAATATTTAAGAACTGAATTTTTTTTTAATTTCTTTGATCTACATCTTTATTGGAGTATAAATATATAAAAATTATTTCATCAATAATAAACAGAAATTAAAATTATAAACTTTTTTTAACATATATAATCTAGTTTTTGAATATCAAAGTATTAATATTCCAAAATATGAGATATATGCATACTATTAAGATAGTGTCCAATATATTTGTTCTTTTTTTCATTATCTAATGCACACTATATAAGTAAGGGAAAGAGGGCGAATATATCTTCAAACTTTTATAAATGGTATGTGTATACCCTTTGTTATATTTTTAGAACACCATTATTATTATCGTCCAAATTTTGAAACATATATGTCCTTCACACTAACGGAGATACACGTGTCTCAATCTTAACCGTCCATCTAATATTTGTTAAATTTTTTATTCAAAATTAAAAGACCACCCATATTATTTTTAAAACTCATTCAAATACATAATACCCACCCAAAAATCCCTTAATCAATAGTTTTTTTAATTTTGGATAGCAGTCCAACCCCAAATCACAGAGAGCAGCCACCGTCTCTGAAATGTCGAAGAAAAACGATTTGGATCGCCGGAAAAAAACAGCATGAGTTCAATCTTCAGAGGAAAAAAAAGAGGAAGAAAAACTAGAGAAGAAGCTACAAGCAAAACAGAACAAGATGAAGGTGGATGGATTTCAAGTTGAGAAGAAAAAATTAGGATGACTCCATTAGCCAAAGCTAAAGCTGCACAAGTAATGGAGATTGAAAAATAAGATTTTTGTTGTAATGTATTCATGTGCATTTGATAATTGAAATTAAAATTGTTTACGTCTTTCTTCTACAATTTTGCTACTAAGACTTAATATTTAATCATGTTTCATGTTGCTATCTATATTCTTTGTTGTGTTCTTAAAAAATAAAGTCTTCCAACAGCTTTCGGTGAGATTTGATCAAATCTAATACAAAGGTATGATGATGGTAATGAATAAATAATTGATTTAATCAAAGAAAAGGTTAAATGGGTCTAGAAGCATGTAAAAAAATTGAAGAGAAAATAGAGGATGATTTGAGGATGAAGATGGTTGGATGGGCCTTCCTCTCATGAAGTTGACGAGAAATTGAAGGATTTAGTATTGACTATTAAGGATGATTTGCGAATGAAGATTGGGGGAAAGATGCTATTAAAAAAATGTATAGATTGCTTAATTTGATATTAAGTGAATTAATTTGGGAGATTTGGATTAATATTTTTTGAGTTGTGAATATATGTATTTGGGTGGATTTTTACTTTAATTTTGAGTGAATTTTTCAATTTTAAGTAGAAGTTTAACAAATATCGGATCAACCATTAAGATTGAGACACGTGTATCTCCGCTAGTGTAAAGGATATATATATTTCAAACTTTTGGACGGTAAGGATACTGGTGTCCTAAAAGTATAACGAAGGGTATACCATACCATTTATGAAAATTCGAGGATATATTTACCTTTTTCCCTACAAGTTATGACGACATATCGATGTGTTTTGATTTAATTTAACTTAATTTTAAATTTATCGATTTGTATACATATTAAATTATTAAAAAGTTGGTAAAATATTAACTTATTGGTTATTAATTTATTAATTATTGATCATTATAGATTCAATTATTAATTTAACGTTAAGATTTGAAACATAAAAGAGTTATAAAAAAAGATTACTTATAAAGAAAGTGATGAACCATATAAATGAATTGACAGATTCTATCTTGTTCAAAAACAAATATTAATATAATATAAAATAGGACGATGTGAAACTAAAAGCAAGAATCTTTTATACCTAGAAGGGAGAAGGGTCTGATATACCCCTCAACTTTGTCATTTGGAGCTGATATAACCCTCGTTATAAAAGTGGCTCATATATGCCCTTACCGTTATACAAACGGCTCACATATACCCCTGCCGTTACAAAATGGCTCACATATACCCTTCATTTAACAAAAGTTACTAAATTAGTTTTAAATTTATATTTATTAGTTCTAATTTTTTATAAAAAAAAAATATTTAGGAGTATATATGATTCTTCTATCAAAGTTCAAGGTATATTTTAATTTTTTTCATACATAAATTATTTTTTGACTTCTTTTATTATAATTATTTGAGTTTCTTATTCTTATTTTGTTTTTTTCTTACATTCCTTAGTTTGAAGGAAAAAAATTAAACTATTTTTTTGTGTGTATTGTAATTTAATTTCGTATTCGAAGAAAAAATTTGGTCATCTACAATAAGTTTTACAAGAATATTAGTGAAACATAAATAAATTTGATTCAAAATAATAATTATAAATTAGTCATTGAAATAAAAAAAAGTCAAAAAAAATATGTTTGACGAGGATTAAATTTCATATAGGATTATATTTTTATAAAAAAATAATAAAAATTTAGATTAATTTTTTTTTCATTTCCGTTAGATAAAAAGGGTATATGTGAGCCATTTGTTTACAAGTAGGGGTATATATGAGCCACTTTCATAACAAGGGGTATATCAACTCTAAATGACAAAGTTGAGGAGTATATCAGACCCTTTTCCCTATCTAGAATGACATAAATATAATTTCTTAATGCACTATTAGATTATTGATTAATCCGCTCAAAACAAATTATCTAATAAATTTTTTTATCGAAATTCTAAACCAATAAATTAAATAACTTTTTTTAGATCATCAGTTTCGAGTAAACACTTTTAATTAAGGATGGACACAATTATCAAAAAATTAAATCGAAATAGGATTCCAAATTGAAATCGTCAATATGCTAAACAGAAATTTTTATTTCAAACTCCACAAGTAGAAAAAGTAGCACTACTACTACATAGATGAAACTCCACAAAAGATATATGACAAAATACATATTCATTCCAAAGGAGCATAAAAAACCATATGCTTCCAGTTCCGTGGGATTCTGAAAATACGAACTTACCCTAATTCCAAAATGGACCATACATTTTATCTTAATTTTCATCCTAAAACATCTTAATCTACAGTCGATTTCTGAAAATTTTCAGTTAACGATTCAAGACGAAGTGATAAGCAGCTTCAAATCGAACTTACCTGTGCCGTTTTCTCCAGAATTGACACAATCAAATCCACATCCACACTGTGGCGATTCATAGAAGTTATCAATTGCAAAATCAGCAGAAGCAATACCGACGGAGAAATCGAGATCATCGCCGTCACGAGTAACTTCGACAATATTAATCCAAAACAAAAGTACTTTCACCTGTACACCTTTCAAGTTCGCAAGTCGATCCTTAGAGATTTTACCAGTAATTTTACTCATATACTTGAGATTATAGCCGCTTATGCTGAAACTGCACGATTTGTTAAAGTAAACGGCGAAATTGCCCGTTGTTTTGTCGAGTTCGTACCTTGTTACGCCCTTCGGAAGTATCCCTACCGGAAAGTCGTATTCCAGAAGAATCTCATACGCCGTCGGGGACTGAGAATCCTCATCGCCGACGACCGGTGAAGCTGCAGCGAGTAGTAGTAGTAGGAGGATGCATAAGGGAAGGGCTACAGAAGGCATATCTTGTTCGTAGTTACCGAAAACAAATTTACTTGAAATTTGATATATTACTCTTATTTATTGAGGGGCTTGAATTTGAAATTTGTACTATTGAGTAGTTCTCTGGTGTGCTGGAAAGCGTTGGTTAAATGTGGAAGAACGTGGACATAAGTTACTTTAGAATTATTTCATAATTAAGATGAAAATAATGTTGCTATTTCAAAATAACTAATTCCCGATAAGTTATCGAAAAAATTTATAAAATTTTTTTAAAATTTCTTATTTCTTTTAATGTAAAGCTATTAATATTGTATTTGATCTAGTATTTAATATATTTGAGCTATTATATATTTAATTTATTTTATAATGTAAAATCAAATTAATTTTTAGTGTATTCAAACTACATATTATATATTCAATTTATGTTATAATGTATCCGAGCTACATATTAATGTATCAAATTTATATTTTTTCTTAAGGAATTAATGTAATTGCAAACTAAAGAGTGATAGATTATAATCTCATATTAAAACTACGTGATTCCTAAAAATTATCGTAAATTATTTCATCATTTTATTGCATGTTGCAAAGATCAAAATGTTGAGGTAAATATATGATTATATAAAAGAGCATAAGATAAAAAATAATGATACTCGAAATAAAGTGAAAGTGATTTTTATGATGAATTAATAGAAGTGGTAGTTTTTTTTTTCCAGAAAGAAGTGATAGTTTAGAAACGTATAAAAGAAATATGTAAATACATAGTTAAAAAGTGCAGAAGTTGATTATAAAAGATACGAGAGCAGTGTTCAATGTAGACTAAAAAAATATTGCATCATGATAAACTAAACTACACGAACCTTCTCAAGAGATATGCAAGGACCAATTATCCCTTGAATTTTTAGGATAGTAAAAAAGATAACATATTAGTAATGTCTCAAGAGACTTATTATGTTTGAATATCTTTGACGTTTTATTGAAGGCTAGGGAAAAGATGGTAATATTATGACTTTAACATTATATATTTTTAATCCTGAAGTAGCTATGATTATTCAAGAAAATCAGGATGTCACACACTATTCAAATTCAATCAGGCGATTAAATATCTCGATTAAGGGCCTGTTTGGCCATGCAATATGGAATCATGATTATCATCATATGATATCATAATATGAAATTCTCAAATGAAATGAAAGCTTAGTTTGGACATGCGATATGAAATTTTTGTGTTGTATAATTTTCTTATAAAACATAAGAATCTCATAAGTTGTAAAAATATGAAAATAGCCTCAATTGTTTATTCAACCTTAACAAATAAACAAACATTTATAAAATCGAATACTATATTACTACAAAGCTATTTATCCCCACTTAAGTAATTGTTTCATCAAATTTAATTCAACAAAAGAATTGATCATAAATTATAAAGAACTAGTCTTTAATATAATTCTCCACATAATACAGACAATCTCCTCACGTTGAACTTGCATTTCTCGATCATATGACTGAAACGATCAATCAAAATTGTTATTTTGAGTCATTTGTTGGTTGATATCGTCTGCAATTATATTTTCATGCTCATAGACTATAAATATTCCATCATTCCTTTAATATTCTCGCAAATAATTATGTAACATTGCACAAGTCAAGATACTTTCACTTGTGTGTCAATATAATAATGGTTCATTCCTTGTTTCAGTATTATGAATCTATTTTTTCAAGCTCCAAAAGTCTTTAGGGTTATTTTAACAACATATAAACATGTGCATCAATTTTGTATTTAAAAAATCTCAGATGATGATATGGAATTTTCATACCATGATTTTTGGAGAATACCAAATTTCATCTCATAACATGAAATTAACGTGAAATCGCATGTCCAAACGCTGATTCCATCTCACGATTCCATATCGTGATATGATATGACCAAACGCCTACTAAGTCAAGATTTTTTTTTATACAAATATAATTTCTTTGCTATTGATTATTGATTAATCCAATAAGAATGAATTATCCAATAAAAAATTGAAGACTCTTATCAAGATTTGAACTAATAATCCATTAGCAACAAATTAATAACTTTATTTAGGTAATCAACTTTGCGTCAATTATAAATAATCCTAAAATAAATATATTTTAAACTCACTCACAAAAAGTAAATCACGTTAAAATACAATAGTTCGCAACAAATGGAAGAACACCAAGTAAACCCCTACTAATAGAAAATGGACAAAAATATCGAAAAATTGAAGTGATTTTATTTTTCTCGTTTGTTGTTCATTTTTTTCTTCAAAAGTTTGGAATCGTCAATATTACTATTACTATTTCTTTACTTATCTACTACTATTATATAAATTTGAATAAGTATATAGCTAGGCGTCAACATGTCTGCTTCAATTGTCTGCTTCTATTATAATTACTATTTGACTTATTGGCCAAAGTTAGATATTCCATGTTCAAATGTCCCAGTTTCAAACTTGGCCAACATTTTTTTAATCTCATTTTTAATGCCTTTACTTTAGTAGTTTTTATAAAATAATTTATTTCATTAATTAAATACTAATAATTTATGTTACTATTTAGTTATATTTTAGTTATTTCAATTCGTTCCTTTTAGACTCAAATTATAGGAATTTTGTCTAATATTATACAATAATATAATTTTTTTTATCATATTAACATGCAAAAAACTATAATTTATAGTTCTTTTTGTATAATTTTTGAGTATCTAATTTTTTGGTTTAAAATGTACAATTAATTTAATTTAATTTAACTTATAAAATTAATTAAACTGACTTTTTTAAAAAGCGCAACATGACAATTAAAAATGGACAAAAGAAGTAGTAAATAGTACAATTATTTGGGGGCCACTTCAATTAGTACTTCCGATCGTAAATTTTTTTAAATTACATTCTTATGCATATCAATCTTTATTTGTTAATAAAAATTTAGTTAATTCTCAAAATTCTATTGTGCCTCATAAGATGGGATTTGAAATATATTATTTGAAGATGACCTTAAAATTACTAAGAATCACAGTAATTATCAACATGAAATATTTAAAAGGCTTTAAAAAATTATTTGACTCTCGAACACAGAAAGTAACATATGTTATTAAAAAAGTATTATAAATTACAAAATTTAATACTTTAGAATATCTCAAGACAACAAACAAAAGGCTAATTTTTGCACTGCTTCTGTCACAGAAATTAGAGTTGGGATGATTTTAAAATATTTAATTTTAATTCTATATTATAAATGATCGAAAAATTAAAACGATATAATTTTAAAAAATACGCCCTCCGTTTAAAAAAGATTGGCCTTTGACTTGAAAAGGAGTTTAAGAAAATAAAGAAGACTTTTAATCTTGTGGTTCTAATTTAAAGTTATGTCAAATGTACCAAAACACCCTTTAATCTTGTGATCTTAAACATGTCACGTGAAAAATTAAAATTAAAATATTACCAAAAAATAAAATGAATCATTCTTTTTAAGACAGACTAAAAAGAAATAGGATCATTCTTTTGAACGGAGGGAGTAGCTCTAATATTACTTCTATTCTATTTATTTTTATCTAAATTTAGAAAGTTTATTTACTATTTGAAATTGGAATTACAAAAATAAATGACAAAGCGCGTCTGTATTTTGTTTTTTACTTTGCCTCAGCCGAAAAATTCTTTGATTTTCCATGCATGTGGGCCATTATTCTCCGTATTCCAAGTCTCTTAATAAATATGGAGCCCACCTCACAATCACTTTCATTCCATTCTCTTTAATTACTCAATTTATAATATTGTATTTTATTAAAAAATTATTTAAATTTATTTATCTTACTTCCTTTTAATTTATAGTATACTTAAAAATTACATTTAAGATATTATAAATTATGATATAGTAAAATTTTTATAAATTAATATAAGCAGGATTGTGAAATTTTATTATTTTATAACAATATTATTTAATTGGTAAATTAATATTTATGAATTTAAAGAACAATTTGAAATTTGATGAAAATTAATTTTGATTATATCAATCATTGTATCTTACTAATTTATGTATCATATTTATTGATTTAATATATATAAAAAAGTATTCATAAAATACATTAAAATCATTGTATCTTACTGATTTCAACCTTGTGATGTTGTGAAATAAGAGTTTTTAAGATGTACTATCAAACAAATTTTATCGTGGGATATTAAAAGGTTATGAAGTGACACAAATTGTTGCAGCAACGATCAATATTTAGTATGCTATGAATTTTGCAATTTTTATTTGGACATCAAATGTTCAACGAGAGACAATAGCAAATACTTTTTTTTGACACAGTAAAATTCGTTCATGGATGCAAATCTTAGATAATTTGAATGAACCTACGTGTGAAAACGTCATTTAAGGTCATGATTAATGATCTCGATTACCTCAATAAAATGGACGTGCAATAACATGTTTGATTATTCGGGTGAAAGTGATACATGTTTAGAGGTTCAGAAATTATAAGAAATTGTGAATACCATCGGAAAAGCAATGTTGAAGATGATATTGTACCATTGGAACCAATTGTGCGTTAGGCAACAGTTATTGCATCTAAAACTCTTTACAAATTTATTGTGCAGTTTAAAAAGACAATATTAGAGCTTTTGAATGCAATAAAAAAAATAGATAGATTTGTACTTTTAAAAAATTATTAATTTATCATATTAATGAAACCATATATTTATATGGACGTCTTCAGAAAATATATTATCTATTATCTTATCGAGATTCATAATTTTTTTCATTGGCCCAAGTCAAAATCGGAGAAAATAATTATTTAAATATTTATTTATACGGACATTACTTTAAAAATTACGTAACATACACTATAAATTACAATAATTAAAGGCTTAAAGTATTTTTACTATTTGATAAGAGGCAATAAACATACTATTCTTAAACACACGTCATATGTTTGAAATTTTATAAATCATAATAGTTAACAACTTAAAATAATCTATCATGTATTAAAATTAAAATGACGCTAAAATTACAATAAAATGACGCCAGAAGTACTGTAAAAATAATTATTAACAACTTAAATTTTTTTTAATAAAATAAAAAAATTTAAGTCAATTTTTTAAAAGTCAATCGATAACACATGAATTTAAATAAGTAAAAGCTATATATTATTGATAAAAAAAATACTTAAAAGAACATTTAGGACTCTCCTAATTAGACATGTCACATATGTCACAGAAATTGAAATAAAAAAAATATATATATTATTTAAGATTAATATAAACTTTTAATAAATTCTAACAAATCAGCAAGTTAAAATATTTTAGAAAAAATATAGATTTTTCAAGTTTATTTATATAACATAAATTAACATTAAAAATCAATATGTAGTGAATAAAAGAAAATTTTATTTATTTTAATTCCATAAGAGTCTACGGAGATATATGAAAAAATACATATTCATTCTAAAGGAGCATCAAAAGCATATGCTTCCAGTCCCGTGGGATTCTAAAATACAAACTTGCCCTAATTCCAAATTCCATCCCAAATCAACTGAATTTACAGCCAATCTCTGAAAATTTCAGTTAACAATTCAAGTGGAAGAGATAAGCTGCTTCAAATTGAACTCACCAGTACCGTTTTCTCCAGAATTGACACAATCAAATCAACATCCACACTCTGGCGGTTCATAGAAGTACTCAATTGCAAAATCAACAGAAGAAACACCGACGGAGAAACCGAGCCGTCACGAGTAACTCCCACAATATTGACCCAAAAAAAAAGCAGTTTCACCTGTACGCCTTTCAAGTTCGCAAGCCGATACTTAGATATTTACCAGTAACCTTACTCATATACTTGAGATTATAGCCGCATATGGTGAAAACTGCACGGTTTGTTAAAGTAAACGGCGAAATCGCCCGTCGAGTTCGTACCTTGTTACGCCCTTCGGAAGTATCCCTGCCGGAATATCGTATTCCTGTAGAATCTCGTACGCCGTTGGAGACTGAGAATCCTCATCGCCGATGACCGGAGTAGCTGCAAAGAGTAGAAGGAGGAAGATGCATAAGGGAAGAGCTACAGAAGACATATCTGGTTAGTAGTTAAATTAAATTAACTTGAAATTGAGATATTACTCTTATTTATTTTAATTTGAAATTGAGATATTAATCTTAAATATTGAAGAGCTTGAATTTGAAACTTGAACTATTGAGTAGCTATGGTGTAGCCCTGTGAAAACGTTGGGTAAATGGGGAAGACAGCGGAAATAAGTTATTTTAGAATTAATTAATTATTTTCTAATCAAGATAAAAATAATATTCCTATATCAAAATAAGTAATTGCCGATGAATTATTTCATCATCTTATTGCAATGTATCTCGAGCATCAAATTAGCTTATCACGTATAAAAGCTATATCATATTAGTGTATTATGTGTAAAATATAATGTTTCTTACTTAACGATTAATGTATTCGTGCATCAGATTAATGTACAACACTTATATTATTGTATCAGTTTCAGACATTTCTGTAAGGGCAACTTTCACATATAACAAACATAAAATTTATATTTGTATGATATAACAAAGTTTGCATAATTGCGCTTTATAGTAAACATATATATGTATAATTTGCTATACATAATTTAAGTGACTTGTATAAAAGAAAGTGTATAAAGAGAGAAAGAGAAAGAGACTTGGCTAGAGAATTCCATAGAACGAAGTGTATAATTATAAGTGTATAGGACGATTATATGATTTGAATTTGTATAAAATGAGAAAGAGAAAAAGACAAGTAGACTTTGGTAGGGAATATACAACTGAATCGAATTGTATAAAACGAGAAATAGATAAATTATATACAATTTAAATTTGTATAATACGAGAAAGAGAGAGACAAAAGAGATTTGGACAGGGGAGTACTTTTATTGTAATAATTATAAGCGTATATGATAAAAATACGTGTATTTGCATGTGTATATACAATTTTCTCTCGCTTTATACAATTAGAAACACAATATATATAATTTTATATAAAAATAACACTCCACACACATTTAACATGATAAATATTAAGTTATAAGTGTAAATTAGGTATATAGCATTTTATGTAGTCATATTCTCAAGTTATGGCATAAGAGTTTGATTTGCATTGTATAACATTTAATATATCAAGTTATAACATTTTTCAAAAAGAAAATAATGTTAATTTTAAATTATTAAAAATAGATAATAAAATGAAAAAAAATGGATAAATTAATATTAGATAGTGTGACGCGTGAAATTAGTTATTATTAATTAATGATAATTAATTTGCACATTTTAAGGGATTTGAAATTTTTTTAAGATTAGATAGATACCATAAATGTTTTTAATTAGTTTTAATGATAATAAGTTATGATTTAATTCCTTAAAATACTCTAATGTGTTATTTTCTTTCCTTAAACGTGCATTGCTTATTTTTTTTCTTCAGAAATTGAGGATTATTTTGATATTTGAATATTGTAATTATATTTTTTGAAAATTCTTAAAATTTGACGTTGAAAACGATTAGATTTGATTTGATGGAAAACATTGTGTCAATATTAATTAAACATGGTGGCAAGTGGAATTCATCAGGTTAGTTTTTAATTATGATTTGTTATGTTTTAAGTATAAATTATTGGTTGTAATTATATTTGTTTTTTTATTTGACATGTATGGAATGTTTCGTTTTTTTTATTTCCGTTATATCTTAGATGCTGATATCATGTATTTTTTGTGATACAATTACGATGTGTATATGATACTATGAAAATTATTAAGTAATAGTAATTTTCTTTTGATTTGTAATTAAAATGAAGATTGGTGTGATAATTGATTTATAAAGAAAATACAAAAATTTACAGATTGTTAATCGATTGCAAAAAATAATAATTGGATAGAATTCATTGTGCAGTTTTAGTATGAAAAAAATGTGAACAAAGTCTGACAATTTGTATGAATATTGTTCGAGATATATGAAATGTGTATTTATGGTAAAAGGCACTCCATATTATATTTAAATTGGCAGGTGATAAAATTTTGTATATTGATTATGTATGTAATGTATGAATATATTGTAGGAAATATGCATGAAAGTCTATTTTTTTGATTGTATATATCAGTGATTGATATGTTATATATATATATATATATATATGAATTTTGTATAAAGTTTTGTTTAATTGTGTATTAAATTTTTAATAAATTGTATCAATTGTGTATGAAAGTGCATTTTTGATTGTATGTATCAGTGAATTATATAGTATTTGTGTATGAATTGTGTTTTTTAATTATATGTTACATATATATGAATTTTGTATAAACATTGAATTAATTGTGTATGAAATTGCATTTTTTTTTGTATTTATCAGTGAATTATATAGTAAGTGTGTATGAATTGTGTATGAATTTTGTATGAGTAATTTCATAATTTTATAATGTGGTGCACTAAATGTAATTTTAATGTTGTGAAACGGAAAAATACGTCGACTTTGAGATGGAGGGCATCCTATATGATACTTCTACTCTTTATATTGGTTTAGTTAATGCTATAATAACTCAACTTAATATAGAAGAAAATATAAATTCTGTTGAGATAAAATATATTGTTAGGGAAATGTGTCACACCTATTAAAATTCATAATGATGTTGGGGTAAAGATTTTTCTAGATTAAATGAGGGTGAATTTGGATTTCTTTACAAAATATCCATTATGCATCACTTTGAAAGATCGTGAGCAATATAACGAAGGTCATGGAGTTATAATTACTGATAGAATAAATTCTGATGTTACATTATCACAGACTAGCATTGATTTGTACTCCAACAATTCTATCCGTTTGATCGGAATGAATTTAGACGGAGTTGTCAATGATAATGGTGAAATAGATAATGATATAATATGTGACCATTTCAACCTATTTGTAGCTGATAATCAGATTTATAATAATAAAGAAACACTTAAGTAGGTTATGAGGCATGTTGGACTTGTTGAAAAATTCAGTTTTCGTGTTGCGCATTGTAATGCATCTAAGTAAGTGCACAAAAAAATTTTAAGTTATTTTTTTTATTTTATTTGTTGCACTGTATATAATTGTAATGTATATTTTCTTAATTTTGAAACAGTTATCACCTGAATTGTATTTCTAAAACTTGTTTTTGGATGATGAGAGCATCTAGTTTGAATAAATCAAATTTATTCAAAGTTAGGAAGTATATTGCTCAGCACACTTGTTCTGTTAGAGAAAGAGTTTATGTCAGACGTCAATGGATAACTGACGTTGTAGCTGTCTTGATAATGGAGAAGTATATTGATCCATCTACGGTATATACTCCAAAAGATATAGCTGATGATATGTTGAAATTGCATGGCATTTCGTTGACGTACATACAGGCATGGAGAGCTAAAGAAAAAGCAGTAAAATTGGTGCGCGGAGATCCAGCAGAGTCCTATGCAAAATTACCTGGTAATTTCGAAATAAGAATGAATTTAAAGATTACCCATTGAATTTCGAACTTAAAACATTGTTTCATACACAATTCATTTATCACTAAATGCACAAATCAAACCATATTGATACATTATTCATACATTGATAATGTAATAAAAACAAATATAGCATTTCATACACTTAACATACAAACTTAATACATTAAATCATACACAATTCATACATTATTCATACATTGATAATGTAATAGAAACAAATATAGAATTTCATATTCATAGCATACAAACTTAATACATTAATTCATACACAATTCATACATTGATAATGTAATAAAACAAATATAGCATTTCATACAAATTTAATACATTATTTCATACACAATTTATTCAACACTAAATACACAAAATCAAACCATAAACTATTTAGTTTTATTATGAATAGTAATAGTCAAAAATATCATACAAACTTAATACAATAATTCATATACTTCTATAATAAAAAAATATATTAATTATTTCATACACAAATAACACAACATAAATCATGTACTATACTATTCACAATTAAAATCGAAATTAAAACAAAATCAAACAGATAATTTTAATTTTAATTTCAAAAAAAATCTTTTACTAACCTTTAAAAAAAAATTTGGTTTATTTGTTTTTTCTAACTGTGAACTATCGATTTCAGTGCCTCTTGATTTTTTTGATTTAGACTTTATCAACTCATCTACAAAATCAGAGTCAAAATCTGATGAGTGTTGAATTTGTTTTCCTTTCCTCTTCTTTCATCTTTCCTTTGCCTCTTTCTCAGATTCACCTACGATTTGCTTTTCTTTTCCTTTTCTCTTCTTCTCAATCTCCTTTGCCTCTTTGTTTTTTTTTTCCATTCTTGATTTTTCTGTTCTAGATTTCTTTTTTGCAGTTGAAGATTGAGTTTGTGTTTGTGACAAAATGTTGAAAGATGGAGCATGAAATTCCTCAGATCTTACTTCATCGTTCAACCTTCTACTATTACGCGGGGAATTTCATGCTCCATCTTTCAACATTTTGTCACAAACACAAACTCAATCTTCAACTGCAAAAAAGAAATCTAGAACAGAAAAATCAAGAATGGAAAAAAAAAACAAAGGGGTAAAGGAAATCGAGAAGAAGAGAAAAGGAAAAGAAAAGCAAACTGTAGGTGAATTTGAGAAAGAGGAAAGAAGAGGAAAGGAAAACAAATTCAATACTCATCAGATTCTGACTCTGATTTTGTAGATGAGTTGATAAAGTCTAAATCAAAAAATCAAGAGCACTGAAATCGATAGTTCACAGTTAGAAGAAACAAATAAACCAAAAATTTTTTAAAGGTTAGTAAAATTTTTTTTTTGAAATTTAAATCAAAATTATCTGTTTAATTTTGTTTTAATTTTGATTTTAATTGTGAATAGTATAGTACATGATTTATGTTGTGTTATTTGTATATGAAATAATTAATATATTTTTTTATTATAGAAGTATATGAAATATTGTATTAAGTTTGTATAATATTTTTGACTATTACTATTCATAATAAAACTAAATAGTTTATGGTTTGATTTTGTGTATTTAGTGTTGAATAAATTGTGTATGAAATAATGTATTAAATTTGTATGAAATGCTATATTTGTTTTATTACATTATCAATGTATGAATTGTGTATGAATTAATTTATTAAGTTTGTATGCTATGAGTATGAAATTCTATATTTGTTTATATTACATTATCAATGTATGAATTGTGTATGATTTAACGTATTAAGTTTGTATGTTAAGTGTATGAAATGCTATATTTGTTTTTATTACATTATCAATGTATGAATAATGTATTAATATAGTTTGATTTTGTGCATTTAGTGATAAATGAATTGTGTATGAAATAACGTATTAAGTTCGAAATTCAATGGGTAATCTTTAAATTCATTCTTATTTCGAAATTACCAGGTAATTTTGCATAGGACTCTACTGGGTCTCCGCGCATCAATTTTACTGCTTTTTCTTTAGCTCTCCATACCTGTATGTACGTCAACGAAACGCCATGCAATTTCAACATATCATCAGCTATATCTTTTGGAGTATATACCGTAGATGGATCAATATACTTCTCCATTATCAAGACAGCTACAACTTCAGTTATCCCCTGACGTCTGACATAAACTCTTTCTCCAACAGAACAAGTGTGCTGAGCAATATACTTCCTAACTTTGAATAAATTTGATTTATTCAAACTAGATGCCCTCATCATCCAAAAACAAGTTTTAGAAATACAATTCAGGTGATAACTGTTTCAAAATTAAGAAAATATACATTACAATTATATACAGTGCAACAAATAAAATAAAATAAAAATAACTTAAAATTTTTTTGTGCACTTACTTAGATGCATTACATAAAATGCGCAACACGAAAACTGAATTTTTCAACAAGTCCAACATGCCTCATAACCTACTTAAGTGTTTCTTTATTATTATAAATCTGATTATCAGCTACAAATAGGTTGAAATGGTCACATATTATATCATTATCTATTTCACCATTATCATTGACAACTCCGTCTAAATTCATTCCGATCAAACGGATAGAATTGTTGGAGTACAAATCATTGCTAGTCTGTGATAATCTAACATCAGAATTTATTCAATCAGTAATTATAACTCCGTGACCTTCGTTATACTGCTCATGATCTTTCAAAGTGACGCATAATGGATATTTTGTAAAGAAATCCAAATTCACCCTCATTTGATCTAGAAAAACCTTTACCCCAACATCATTATGAATTTTAATAGGTGGACACATTTTCCTAACAATATATTTTATCTCAACAGAATTTATATTTTCTTCTATATTAAGTTGAGTTACTATAGCATTAACTAAACCAATATAAAGAGTAGAAGTATCATATAGGATGCCCTCCATCTCAAAGTCGACGTATTTTTCCGTTTCACAACATTAAAATTACATTTAGTGCACCACATTATAAAATTATGTAATTACTCATACAAAATTCATACACACTTACTATATAATTCACTGATAAATACAAAAAAAAAAATGCAATTTCATACACAATTAATTCAATGTTTATACAAAATTCATATATATGTAACATATAATTAAAAAACACAATTCATACACAAATACTATATAATTCACTGATACATACAATCAAAATGCACTTTCATACACAATTGATACAATTTATTAAAAATTTAATACACAATTAAACAAAACTTTATACAAAATTCATATATATATATTTAACATATCAATCACTGATATATACAATCAAAAAAATGGACTTTCATACATATTTCCTACAATATATTCATACATTACATACATAATCAATATACAAAATTTTATCACCTGACAATTTAAATATTATATGGAGTGGCTTTTACCATAAATACACATTTCATATATCTCAAACAATATTCATACAAATTGTCAGACTTTGTTCACATTTTTTTCATACTAAAACTGCACAATGAATTCTATCCAATTATTATTTTTTGCAATCAATTAACAATCTGTAAATTTCTGTATTTTCTTTATAAATCAATTATCACACCAATCTTCATTTTGATTACAAATCAAAATAAAATTACTATTACTTAATATTTTTCATAGTATCATATACACATCGTAATTGTATCACAAAAAATACATGATATCAGCATCTAAGATATAACAGAAATAAAAAAAAACGAAACATTCCATACATGTCAAAAAAAACAAATATAATTACAACCAATAATTTATACTTAAAACATAACAAATCATAATTAAAAACTAACCTGATGAATTCCACTTGCCACCATGTTTAATTAATATTGACACAATGTTCTCCATCAAATCAAATCTAATCGTTTTCAACGTCAAATTTTAAGAATTTTCAAAAAATATAATTACAATATTCAAATATCAAAATAATCCTCAATTTCTGAAGAAAAAAAACAAGCAATGCACGTTTAAGGAAAGAAAATAACACATTAGAGTATTTTAAGGAATTAAATCATAACTTATTATCATTAAAACTAATTAGAGACATTTATGGTATCTATCTAATCTTAAAAAAATTTCAAATCCCTTAAAATGTGCAAATTAGTTATCATTAATTAATAATAACTAATTTCACGCATCACACTATCTAATATTAATTTATTCGTTTTTTTTTTCATTTTATTATCTATTTTTAATAATTTAAAATTAACATGATTTTCTTTTTAAAAAATGTTATAACTTGATATACTAAATGTTATACAATGCAAATCAAACTCTTATGCCATAACTTGAGAATATGACTACATAAAATGCTATATACCTAATTTACACTAATTTTATTGTATAAAGCGAGAAAGTCAAGAGATAGGAAGCGAGCGAGAGAGAGAGTGGCGAGCGAGAATATGAGAGAGAGAGGGACTGATAAAAAGTTCGCTATAGAACACAAATAAATCAAACTTTAGCTACTAAATTTATTTATATTATTAGTTTGTCATTCTATATAATTATCCCTTTCTGTAATTATAAACTTATAAGGAACAAATAGTATATTTGTCTTAACAGTATGTGATTTCTGACATTTTCTCTTTATTTTTCTTTTTAGTCGATCTAAAAAAGATTGACACATTTTTATATTAAGTACTCCCTCCGTCCACTATTGATTGTAGGATAAAATCGTGTCCTTGAAAAAAAATTTAATAAAAAGTTCAATTTTATTAATATAACCTTACTATTAATCATCATTAAAATAGTTTAAACAACTTTTTTCACATTAAAGTAGTCGTTTAACATTAAAATGATTACTTTTTGAAATTAGTATTATAAATCACTAACGGTTTATTGATTGTTTAAAATCAACAATTCGTTTGGACAACTACTAGTAGATATGTAATTATTAAGGACATAATTGAAAAAATATGACTAATTGTTTGTTAATTATTTAAATTGACAATTAGTTAGGACAATTATTTTAATATACTTATCAAACAATAATTGACGAACTGAGTAACAATTTAAAAATAAAATAGCTATTTTATTCTTAATGAAATTTATAATTACATAAATTTTTATTTTTTTAAATCATAAATTTTAAAATCTCTTTCTTAAATTTCACGCAAAATCAAATTACCTCAGAACCCAACACAACACTCAAATGCTGCACGTGAGAACTCTACGGGTCAGCACGTGTCCTCTTCTTTGACATATTGTTTGGTGAAAAGATCAACTTTAGCTATTTTACAACAATTATCTACTCCCATAATTTAATTATAAGATTCTTATAGAAACTAATAAATATTAAAATATGATAATATTTTTAATTTCATAGAAAATTCTTTAAAAATAAAATAAAATGTTTAAACTCATTCCTTGCAAAAATAAAAAATACACCAATCGTAGTTACCAATAACATGAATAGGTGTATTACATATGAATTATATAGAGTATGTAATGTAATGCTTATTTTTACCCTATTACAACACCTTCAATGGTGATGCCCAAACAAGTGTGAAATGACACAATGAATGTGACCGTTTAATCTTTAATAAAAAAAATTCAATTTTGGTTTTGAATACGAAATTTTTGATTTTTTGAGGTGTTGAAATATGAAATTTGAAGAGTTCTTTTTTTTTTTTATTAAAAATATTCCTAAATTATATGCAAACTTAAGCTACATCCTTAAAGTATCATTTTAATCAGGAAACATCCTTTAAGTATTTAAAAGTGAATAATTTTCATCCTTCTATTAGATATTTTAAAAAAACTAAGGAATCTTACAAAATATGAATAGTTCATGTGACTATCAAAAAAAGTTTTCCTGCCTAATTTCATTACCTAGTGTAAGAAGTTCCTTAAAATATTTAAAATTTTAGACACTACCGTTTACTGAAATAAAAAATGTTTGGAAGGTGTGAGAATACCGATCTGTTTTTTTTATCATTAGTAACGGAAAGAAGCTGAAACTTAAATATATTTACCTCTTACAAAGCTAAATTGTATTTAGATCAGTAAATGTTTGGGTCAATTTGATATATAAGTGATCAAAATATTGATTGTCTCGCATTTGAGTTTCATTCTACATTATTAGAATGAAAAGTCTTCAATAAACGCTGTTTCTAGCTAGCATATCAATTGAGAAGAAATATATCTCAACTAATAATATATTCAATATCAAATTACATGAAAAAATAAATGACAAAACTGTCAAATGAATTTCTTTTACATAATGCTGAACTTAATTACTGAAAAAATTCACAATAATATTTTTGACGTCCATAATAATATATAATTACGAAGGAATGACTCAATTTTTATGGAATTTATTAGTTTTCTAATAAATACAAGTAGAAGGATGAAAATGTTTTCTATTAAGTACTTTAAGGATATAATTTAAATTTGGAATATAGTTAAAAGATGTTTTTTGAAAAAAAAAAGGGGAACATTATTTCTTAATAGGTAATGATGAGATGCATACAAATTTAAATTAATAGAATATATTAAGTCTTGATTACCAAATAATTAAACAAAAAAAATGATTGTTTAAATTATTATTCTTAACCACTATGAACTGCTATTTCTTTTTTAGCTTCTATGGGGAAGTAGGTGAGAAAAATTAGGAGTGTGATAAATACTGTTGGGACAGTAAGAAGGGTTGTCATTAATATATTTTTGTCTTGTTGTCTAAGCTACATTACAAAATTTGACCAAAGCTTGCATCTCTAGGTACACTATTTTTATTACATTTAATACTTTGCACCATTTTTTCCTAAAGGAAATGAAACTTAAGTCATTCAACGCCACTTAAAGTTGATTAATAGACAACATGATAGGTGCAATGTACTTTACATATTCAGTTTTTCGCCTATCAAGCTATCTTAGTTCGGCTTCGGCTTTGATTCACTTACGATTCTATAAAAGATGCTTCGTTCATTCGTCTACGTTCGTTTACGTTATATGTTATTTAAAAGAGCAAGCAGATTAAACTCTGTGCTAAGCAAGTTAAATGACTAGCTTATCTAGTTTGATAAGTGTTGACATATAAAATTTTATGAGAGTTATGGATGAGGAGAAAGAAAAAAAGATATGGTGGTAATATCTCTTTGAACAAAGAATTTTTCAGGTTTCAATAACTTTACACAATTTACTGCTTACGGGTTTCTTAATTAGCTGATTGTCAAAAAAATATTCGAATACTCAAAATTCAAGCTAGTAAAAGTGTTCAATAAGTATAGGTCATCGTTAAAGTGACAAAGTGAAATATGCAGACAACTTTAAGAGCTCGTAAATGAGCTAAGTTTTTTTCTTAATTTGATAATCGTTTCGTCCACTTTTAACTGTCATGTTGCATTGAAATCAATTTTCAAAATTAAATTAATTCACATTAATTTAATATTTTAAACAGAAAAATTCAAACATTCAGAAATTATATAAAAATTCTATAAATTACAATTTTTTACATATTAATATAATAAAAAAATCATTATAAAATATTTATTAAAATTTTTGTTGTTTGATTCTAAAAAAAAATATGAAAATTAAAAATAAACGAGTAACTAATATGATAATGATTTGGGTGAAGTTACGTCATGGCATACAAATACCTGTCCAAGGTCCAAGGGACCTTTACAAAAAGACCCTCCCAATAGTTTACAAATTACAAGTCATTTTAACCTTTTGGTCCTTTGATCAAAGATTTTGAATTTGAATCTCAAATGTGGAAAAAATCTTATTAAAAGTACCATTTGTATGAGCCCTGTAGTACAAAACTCAAATTTAGTCAAAGCTTTTTAACTAAAGATCTCGAATACACCTTGAATATGAGAAAAATCCTATGAAAAACACCACCAACAAATAAGCCTTTTGCAATGCGCAATTCAAATTTAGTCAAAACTCAGAAATTAGAGGTCTTAAATTCAAAATCTAATATTGAAAATATCTTGCTAAAAACACTCCTCGGAATTGGTTTGCAGTGCAGGATTAAATTGAAGCTTCAATACAAACTCAAAACGCTTATTATCCGAATTTGAAACTAATAACATATCGAACTTGCCCCTCAATAGTTGCATCATAAGGTTTCCTAGATATCCACATTTACGATGCAAGTAAATGAAATTTGTTTCCTTGTGTACCCTTTAACCAATTTTATTTATAAGGACAGTATCATCTAAAATTACTCTTCCTTTACAGGAGAATCGTCAGAATCAGGTAGGATTATGAATTCGAACGAATCCACTAGCTTTTTTATAGGGATAGACCCTATAACTTTGAATTCTTTAGTATAAGAATGGCTTAAGCCTACTCGGGACAAGAGGTTTTTCAATTACTATTACAGCCTGTACAACCTTAAAAAGATTCATTGCATAATGCCATGCCAATAGTGCTCTAAACAAGTGTAGGTGTTTAACTCGAGTGATTAACGTAATGAACCATAAACTCGTTAACAATATTATCTACGCAAGTTCAAATCCAAAATCTTCGTTGCATAAGATATATATTTCGTGATTATATGGCCCTAAATACCATAGCTATTCAAAAAACAGATCATTTCCACCACCAGAAAACCAAAAAAAATAACTAGATTTCAATCAAAAGTACTTAAAAGGAAGACACAACATTGTCATCTTTATCAAGGCAATTCAATCCACGTCCACACTGTGGACATTCCTCAAAATTCTCAACCGGAAAATTCGCCGAAGCGAGTCCAACTGAAAACTCAAGATTCTTACCTTTTCTGTTAACTTCAACAATGTTAAGCCATAGCAACACCACCTTTACACTAACACCACTCAGTTTCTTAAGCCTGCCTTTAGATATAACTCCTTTTATAACAGGCTTGTAATTCAGTTGATATGAGTTCTCCAATTTGAAGCTGCAGGTAGAATTAAGATAAGCTGAGAATTCACCTGTTTTGGGGTTTAATTTGTAGTCTTTTACTCCTTTTGGAAGAATCCCCATTGGGAAATCATAACGCTGTAGCTCTTCATAAGCTGATAGCTTCTCATTTCTTGAAACTGCAGCGGCAAAAAAGAAGAGAAAGAGGCAAAAAATACTTCTTGTTGAAGCTATTGACATTTCTGTGAACATTGATGTTTTTGGTTGTTCCAAAGCTCACCGTTTTTTTTATAAGGGTGAATGCAATATATGGTAAGATATGAGGTTGACAGATGTTTGTTTTATAGGTATGACAAACTTGTTTGTTGCTCTGTTTCGTTGTCCACGTGTCATTAATATAATTTGTACAACAAATAGTCCATTGGATTGGTAGTTGAATCAAATACGAGTAAACTGATTCGAACACCATGATTATTAAAAGCAAGAAGTAGTCAGGTCTTCGACTTGAACTAAAGACCTCAGTAAATCAACACACATATGATCCAACCAATAGGTAGTAAATCAATAGATTTCTGTAAATGCCAGGTTCACCTGGTATTTGAAGCATAGAGTATAAATTCACTAGCAGCAGCTTCTCATTGATCTGCAGAAGCCATTTCTCATATGCAAGCTTTAGTTTTGCCAAGTTAAGCAGAAAGTGTTGTGTAACTCATGAGACACAGCAGCAAACATATGATTGTACGATAGAGATACAATACAGCAAATAAATCGAAGAGAAGATGTAATTATTCTACCGAAAGAAGCCAAACGAGAAGAGACTAGTTTCATGAGATAAAAAGACTATATCTGAGTTGCAAAAGAATATGGTATGCTCTGAAGAATAATACAGCAATCAATGTGGAACTAGGGGAGGAAAAAATTACGTAAATGGTAGGCAATTTGCAGAAAAAAAGGAAGCTAGATATGAAATCAGCAAGTAATCAACACAACTACAATATGGAGATCTCCCTAAGGAACATAACATACAGAGATTCGCAGACTCAGCTGACGTCCTTCAATCTTTTAATTAATGCATCAAGAGATTTCTTTTTAGTGTTCTGCTTAGCTCCCCTTGTGCCAAAAGACCCAAAAAGTCTGTCACTTTGATCCTTCATCTTTTCCGAGATAGTAACAACTTTGCGGTAGTCCAAAGCATTATAACTTCTCTCTCTAATAACTGGATTCAGGAAATTTTCCGGGTGATTGCTTAAGAGTAGATTAACCAACTGCCTGGACTCGGCCAATGCTGCTTTCAGCTGACTAGCATCTGCTTCAGATAGGAGAGGAGCTTGGTTTTCAGCAAATGATTCCAACATACGGATATCAACATCAAGCGCCATAACAGCATTCACGTTGAACCTTTTAACTGATTCCCCTAGTAAAGCCCCAACAATCATCTCTGATATATGACACAGAACATCTTGCAAAACTCTCTTCAGAACTTGAACAGGCAATATTTGCTGCGCAGTAGAAGTTAGTGTTTCAAGAAAAATAATCACCTCGTGCACATATTCATTTCCACTCTGCAGAGGATCATCGGCCATCCAATTCACATTCTCAATCAACAAAAGGAACCCATCAACCTTTTGCTTAAGCAGACCTGAAAGCATCTCTTCAGCAGCATCGCGGGCTTTAGTCAAAGGAAACAGTCTCCTCCCCCTCTCTGCCATTCTCAATGGAATCCCTGAAAGCTGTGCAGCATGACGAAAGAAAAAATCACAAGCACGTTCAAACACAGCCATGTTAGCCGCCATCTGCATTGCTTGGGTAACACCACCGATAGACGTATTAATGAGCTTCAACAGGGCTCCATCCAGGACTTCAGTTAAAAGCCGATCCAAGTACTTCTTCACCACATCATAGAAATCAAGCTGACCACCGTGTGACATAAAACTAACTGAATCCTCGATAAAGGACCGCACTATTCTACAGCAATCAGGCACCGTACACGAAAACGGTGCAACATAAGGAAATGCAGGCATAATATTTGACGTCTGTAACTGGAATGACAACACATTCATGGAATACTCATATTCCTTTTTCATATACATCTGCTCAAATTTATCTGCAGCAAGAGCCTCAGTTATCTGCTTTCGACAATCAGACAACAGGAGCTCATGATACTTATCCCTGTGCTTGCTCAAGACGTCTAGCAAAGCCTCAACAGGGTATCCATATCTACGCAATGTGACACTAAGCAAACTCACATAGTCCTTGATTAATAACAAATGATTCGCAGTTTGCATTCTAGAAAACTGATCTTCCAAAACAGAACACATTTTACTCATAGCAGTATCCCATAAATTCTCCACCTCCATTTTGGAAACCAACTTACCACCAGTCCTCAAGACTCGATCTTCCACAATGAAAAAACCAGCAATTTGGGCAAAAAATGTCTGATGAGATTCAAGGAAGGGCGTCATTGAAGATACCTGAAAATCTGAAGTCAATTGAAGCTTGCGATTCTCAAAATAGTACTTTTTGAATCGATCTTCAAGTCCTAGAGTTTGGTTTATGTGATAAGCCCTATACAACGGCGTCAAATCAAACCCTAACATTCCATTACTTCCATTGCTGTAACCATCCTTCCCGTCATCACTGATCCCATTAAATCCGTCATCGTCTTCTTCTTCAAGAGCATAAACACAATCCCGAAGACTGAGTCTACTCTGCTCCTCAGCTTGACGTTGCTTGATTCTGAGCTCTTCTTCTCTCTGTCTTGATGCTGATGCTTGTCCGATAGCTAGTTGCCCTAAATTTCGGCTAACTACGCGGATCTCGACAAGCCAATCACCAAACTCTTTGGTGATTCTCCGTTCAATATGTGAACGAATCGCAGGGATCTGCTTCTCAAGCATTCGCCGGAGAGTAGTAGATGGTGTTTTGTTCATAAACTCTCTCTCAATCGAGTCCACACACTTCAACGCCATGTAAAAATTATTCTCTGAAAGATGACGATTGGCTCGGGAGCAAAGCTCGACAAGCTGAACGCAAGTCCGAAGCGATTGAATAGCAAGAGTAATGTTTTTGCATTTGTTTCGAGCTTCAACGAATGAGTCAAGAGTGGTTAGCAAAGGCACAGCAACGGACTGAAGTTGACTGTTCGAGTTTGACAGAGACGATTTAAGAGAATCAACATCGGAGAGCAGAGATCGGAGATCGTCAACGGCGGTGATGAAGTCCTCGTAGTGTGCTCTACATACATCTTCAATTTCAGATTCCTTGGATCGAGCAAAGTGACGGAGATGAAGAAGTACTGTCTCCGGCTTACCGGAAGCAAAACCCTTACGCACGAAAGGCCCAACATCTTCACCGTTGCAGATGGCGGCGGATAGGAGGACCTGGTCAAGTTTATCGGCGGAGTCTCCGTTTTCTACCGCCGGAACAACTTTCCGGCGCATCTTCGACGTGTTCATCGCCAGCTGTGTATCTCCTGTCACCGTTAAAAAGAGTAACTGCTAGAACGACGCGGCCGTTACACACGGAGGGAATGTAGGGAAGAGGAAATGAAGACGGAGAAAATTATTGACAGGAAGATATAGCTGGGAGACATTGAAATGAGAGTAATGGTAAATGACTATTTACCCCTTTGTGAATTCCAAAATATGTGGCTGAGACAGGGGTACAATAGTAAGTAGGACCAATCTTTTTGTAATAATTAAAGACAATTATTTGGTGATTTAAGGATAATTAGTACAAGTAACATAAATTTTTACATTCTAATTTTAGCAATGATGCTTCCATAAAATAAATTCGATTAGTTGGGAGTAGTTCTTTTGAAGCATATCATAATCGATAACTCAATCACAAATTTGATTTACTAACTTATAATATTGGATTATTAAATTATCAAATTTAGTAGTTGGTGAATAAATTAAAATATTATAGTAATTATTTGTTAGTGTGATTACGGATTACCAATTTTCTTATTGGAATCGCTAATTTTTAAAAAATTATCCTGGTTATATTTTTATCGTATGTAAATACTTATATTCATGCATTCTCAAAATTTAGACTTTCATATGTGTCTTACTATGATTTTACTAAATTACCAGCTTAAGTAGGATTATTTTTTTGTTTGTTTGTTTGGTGGAAGATGAATATATTGGTGAATGAAAATAAAAGGGAGGAGGAAATGGTGAAGCCAATACACCGTCCAATAGCTTTCCATTAATTCCTATTCCGATATCGAACTAATCGATAGCTTATTGATTGACTAATGAATTGATATATTTAAATTTAATATCCCATAAGTCAAATCGTTAAGCAAAATTTTCCATTCAATCCGTCAAATAAGCCGTGATATTTTGACGAGCAACTTTAAGAGGAACAAAACAAATTCAAACTTTGGCTCATGAATTGTCTAAGCAGGTTATCTCCCAATTAAATCGTAGAAAGTTTGAAATTTCTTGATTTTTTCTCCATTAAATTTATCACACAATATTTGCTTAACGTGATTAATCTCTCATGTATAATTTACAGGTTATCTCCCAGTTAAAGCGTATAAGTTTAATTTTTTGATTTTTCTTCATCAAATTTATCATACAAGACTAATGTGATTAACTTCTCATGTATAATTTACAGACTATTACACTTATGCTTGCCTATAAAATAATCACCGTATATATTCCTTGTCATAAATAAATAAATATATATATATATATATATATAACAATTTTCACATATAGCAAATAAAAAAAAATTATATTTGTATGTTCTAGCAAAATTTGCATAATTGCGCTCTATAGCAAACATATAAATGTATAATCGCTATACATATACAATTTTATTATTCACTGGCCTATTTCGCTGCAATATCTGTAAAAAATTTGCATTTGTATATAATTGAATCGAAGTAAAATGTTTCTATATTGTATAATTTTAAGTGTATACGAAGAAGATATATGTTTTTGCATTTGTATATACAATTTTCTCTCGCTTTATACAAAACAGAAATACAATTTATACACTTTTGTTGTATAAAGCGAGAGAAAATTGTATTTTGCTGCAATTGTATAATTCGCTGGCCTATTTCACTGAAATTATAGTATAAAATTTGCATTTGTATACAATTGAATTGAAGTAAAATGTTTGTATATCGTATAATTAACTGTATTGCACGAAGATATATGTTTTTGCATGTGTATATACAATTTTCTCTCACTTTATACAAAACAGTAACACAATTTATACCCTTCTGTTCTATAAAGCGAGAGAGGCGAGCAGAGGGAGAGAGGTGAACGAGAACGGGAAAGTGGCGAGTGAGAATTTAGGGAGAGAGGCGACTGACAAACGTTTGCTATAGGGCACAACTAAATCAAACAGTAGCTATTCAATTTATTTTAAATTACTAATTTGCTATTTTGTACAATTATCATATATATATATATATATATATATATATATATATATATATATCAAAAAGGGGTAATTTATCAAAAATCGTAACAAGACAAGTTTTGCTCATTAATTTTTAATTATTAGAGTTTATGATTAAATTTAAACTTTTTTTTAATGGAACAAAAATTAAATAATCGTACTAAAAAAGTTTCCTATTTGTGTAAATCTCGTTCATATATAGTATCTTGGGCCTATTGGGCTGTCACCAACCAAGCCCATTAAAAATCTGTATTAGGGTTTTATTCAAAAAGGGTTAAAATGCTTCTTCATCATATTTTTCCATTCTCCGAACAGAAAAACCTATCAGCAGCAGGCGGCGGCGGAGGAAAGTAGAAGCAGCAGGCGGAGCATCATGGTGAATATTTTTTTTTAGAATCTTCCTGCATTTGTTTTCACGGACGCCATAGCTTGATTTTGTTGTTTTGATATTCTATTTAGGGTATCGATCTAGTTGCCGGAGGTAAGTCCAAAAAGACTAAGCGCATTGCACCAAAATCCGACGATGTTTATCTCAAGCTTCTCGTCAAGGTATTTTGTTTCATTATTGTCTTTATAGATTTAGTGCATTTTTGGTTACTATACTGAGAATTGGATGTTTAATTGTGTGAATAATAGTTGTACCGATTTCTATCACGGAGGACTGGTAGTAAGTTCAATGCTGTGATACTGAAGAGACTCTTCATGAGCAAGATCAATAAAGCTCCATTGTCTCTATCACGTTTGGTTACTTACATGACTGGAAAGGTATTTTTTTCATTCATTTTAGCTTTGTCACCTTACACTGTTTGGATAGTTTCATAATGTATTGAATTGTGAATTCTTGTGTTTTACTGTATTGATTGTATCATTTTATGTCGTTGTGTAATATTATGATCAATAATTTGAATTATAAACTTACAAGTAAATAGCATACAGTGTAGAGCTAGACCTATCAAATGTGCCTTTATTTAGTGTTACC
Source organism: Solanum pennellii (assembly GCF_001406875.1). Classification (NCBI taxonomy): domain Eukaryota; kingdom Viridiplantae; phylum Streptophyta; class Magnoliopsida; order Solanales; family Solanaceae; genus Solanum; species Solanum pennellii. The sequence goes on from NC_028645.1 coordinate 78,480,764, forward strand.
ATACAATAAAATTTTTATAACAATCAAACTAACAGTTTATTTATCTAACAACTCAATGAAATACAAGGTAACAACCGTCCAAACAAGCCTGCTAGTGATCTGTGATTTAACACATCTACAGAAAGCAGTTATCAAAATGTTATTGCTTTGTTCTTGTATCATTAAATTGTTAATGGTATTAAAGACGTCCTGTGTAGCATTTATGTGAATGAAATTGCTAAAAAGTAGTAATATGCAGCGATTAGGACCATAGGAGTGAGGAATTCACGTATCAGAGTGTACAATATAGCTTAATACTTATTAATACACTTGGGGGCCATTTATATGCCGGACAGGAATATAGTCTTGTGATAGAAATTAACTACTGCATATTTCCTTTTTTCGTTACTTATCCTAGGATGACTTATATTCGCTGTGATAAGTCATCCATTCTAGTGGATGGAATAATACAAGTATCAGGATTACTATGAAAATGGAAAAAATACTCCCAAGGTTGCTCAAAACACTTTCTCTATTGAATAAGGTGGAGGGTTATCTTTGTATACAAATTTTTCCGAATGTCCCTTTTTTTATTTCTTATCCTACATTGTATAAAGTGATGCATAATTTTGCATATACAGCAAAGTTATGTCCCATGATTATATATGCAATGCATAATCTATGACTCAACCATGCAGAGTTTTATATTAGAATTCATATGTTAGATCTGTAATCAGAGTTATGTTCCAGGATTGTTTGTTCTTGTACAGCAAAGCAAATAGCCCTTGATATTACTGAAGTACTATACAGTTTATCTGAATTGGCTTGTGTATGATGATGATAGGAGGACAATATTGCTGTTGTTGTTGGGACTGTTACCGATGATGTTCGAGCTTATGAAGTCCCAAAAATCAAGGTTACTGCATTGAGATTCACTGAAACAGCTAGAGCTAGGATTGAGAAGGCTGGAGGAGAATGTTTGACCTTTGATCAGCTCGCTCTCAGAGCCCCTCTTGGGCAGAACACTGTACGGAACTTCTCTCTCTCATCAGTTTGCATTTTTATGCCTTTTCTTTCATCAATCAAGTGAATAATTAGAGAATATGCTGTAGTGCTCTTCACTAGTATTATAACAAACCGAGGTGTTTTTAGAATTGTGGTTTGAATCACTGTTCCCTCGTCCTGCATAGGCAATGATTATATATTCATGGTAGCGCTAACATTGGCTAGTCATTTGTTTTGCAATGCTTTCTTGATCAGGTTTTGCTTAGGGGCCCAAAGAACTCAAGGGAGGCCGTTAAGCACTTTGGTAAAGCACCTGGTGTCCCACACAGCCACACAAAGCCTTATGTTCGCTCAAAGGGAAGGAAGTTTGAGCGAGCAAGAGGAAAGAGAAATAGCAGAGGCTACAAGGCTTGAGGAAGTGCTGATGTTTGAATGCACATTGATAGAGTTTCTATTAGAAGTATTTGCCAACCTCTACTTTTACCATTAATAGTATCTTGTTGGATTTTCTTATTTCAACTTTGTTTCTCTTACACACTCCAGCATCATATTGCTGATTTTTGAATGTGTTATCTGTTTTGCGAAATCAATCTCTATTTAGAGAGTGAATCTTTTAACATTTACAACAAGATTATGCTTGGTAATTCATTTTGTTTTATACTAATTCCTCTTAATACATTTTTATAAACAGCTAAGAAAGAAGTTATTACTTTTATTATTTGAATCACACTTTAATAACCCACTAGGCTAATGTTCAGTTGTTGAGGTTTGGAGATTGGCTAAACACGACTTTCATTATTTTTGTCGTTCGATATAATTATTTCTATATGTTTTTACTTTTTGAATACATTTTTTTATTATGATTAGTTATCAATTTAGTGGAACAATTTTCTTTTACCTATCCCATGCTTCACTATTAAACTTCAATTATTTGAATTTTGAATTGTCACCTTTCAAATCCCCCAACTACTCACAAAGCTTGAGTATGCAAGCTCATTTTCTAATTTATATTAGATAAGAATATTGTTTCACTGTTTTATAATCGAAACAATAATTAGATTATATAATGACAATATTAAGAAATGAATACATATCTTTTTTACTAATTAATAGTAAAAATATTTTATTCATTCCAACACTAACAAGAAACAAATTGAAGTGAATTTTAGTTAATTGAGCTTCAAAATAGTTATTGAATATGAGATTATTTTATTAAAAAAGGTAAATCAAATTACATGCACCATTTTGTTTGGCCTTCATTATTAGAAGAAGCATTATTCTATCGATATTTCTCAAGCCCCTCAAATCAGCAGACTTATTCAGGTCGGGGTAAAAAATCCTTTTTTCTTAAATGAGCTCCAAAAATCATAACCCACCCCTATTAAATCCCGGATTAGGCCAGGTCGGCCCAACAGGCTTAGCCCATATTGACGGCTCTACCCATCATAAGTTTAATATATCTATCTATCTATATATATATATATATATATATATAAAATTACAAAATTTACGAAATAACTATTTGATTCCAAATATATGTATGCACCACAGCACCAGATGTTGCTGGAATTTCAAACGCACTTTTTAATTTTTTGCTTTGCGCTTTCGTTCTTATTTGCACATAATATGTTTGATTAATAAGTTAGGTACAGATTCATAGTAAGTAGTAAGTTTATTCCTATGTGCTTTTCGAGCTATTTCATAGAAACTAGATTTACCCCTGCACAAACAGAGAGTAATGGCAATAAACTAAAAAAAGTAGATATGTTATTGTTGTTGTTAATTGTTCAATCAAAAACAGGACAATTATCTATAGAATTTACCTCTAATTTAGAACACAATAATTGTGATCTTATGCCACAGGTATATATATTATTCACAAAGCAAAAGAAGTGGATTTGCCCAATTTTCATAACTGAACATGTTTAGTCGTAACTACAATGTTGCTATTTACTCTTTTACCAATTTCAGCTTATATAATTGTGTAAATATGTAAATATTGTTAATATATATATATGCATAATGATGAAATAATGAATGTAAATTTATATGTGTATATATCATGCATATCATCTAAATTTACATTTCAATACAATTCTTTCGAACATAATTGTCGGGCCGTGCGCGCATGGGCAATATTCATCTAGTATTAGAAGAAACATCAATTCCTAGTTCCTACTCTCTCAATTTTTTTACGTGCTTCATATATGTGATATGACTACTCGAATCGGACAAATATTATGAGATAATTATTTTTTTTAGTATAGTGAATAAGTAAAAATAGATTTTTGTTTGTATTAATATGTTGTTCTTACTAATAATAAATGAGAGTCCGGAGCCTAAAGGGTAAAAAATGTTAACAAAAATTTCAAAACGGTATATGAAATTTCTTTCTAACCAAAAGGGCAAAATCGCTCACGAAGTAGCGATTTTGTCCACTGGAAAAAGCAAAATCGCTGCTATAGCAGCGATTTGTTAAATTTGATTTTTTTTTTAATTTTTTTTTTAAAACGAGCGATTTTCAAAATAAAATTTTTTAAAAATATTTTTTTAATATGTCGCTGCTGAGGCAGCGACTTAAGTTTAATTTTTTTTTAATTAATATTTTTTGCTTCTTTTTTTTTTTTATAAAAAAGTTTAAATCAATTTTTTTTATTTTTTTAAAATCAAATAGCTGCCAAGGCAGTGATTTTTAATTAAGATATTTTATTTATTTTTTAAAATCAAATCGCTGCAAAGGCAGCGATTTTAAGTCAAATTTTTTTTAGTGATTTGATTTTTAAAAATAAATAAAAAATTTAATTAAAAATCGCTACCTTGGCAGCGATTTAATTTAAAAAAATAATTTATTTTTTTTAAAACTTTTTTTAAAAAAAAGAAGCGAAAAATAATAAAATAATAATAATTTAAACTTAAGTCGCTGTGCATAAGCAGCGACATACTTAAAAAAGCTATAAAAAAAATTTATTTTGAAAATCGCTCCTTTGGGAGCGATTTTGTTTTAATTTCTTTTTTTAAAAAAATTAAATTTAACAAATCGCTGCTATAGCAGCGATTTTGCTTTTTCCGACGGACAAAATCGCTACTTCGTGAGCGATTTTCCCGTTTTGGTAAAAAAAAATTTCATATACCGTTTTGAAATTTTTATTAACATTTTTCAACCTTTAGGCTCCGGACTCTAATAAATGATCCTATTTGTAACAAATTTTAAATTGACAAAAAATAAATTGTAATCACAATAGATAAGAAGAAACATAACTTTATTGATAAATAAAAAGAAACATAACTTTATTGATAAAAGATTGCGGATATAATTCTGTTCCTCCCTTGATTCTACTCTCCTAAGATTTATCCATGATTCAAGATTCAAGGATCGTTAGTGGCATATTTTTCGAACTAGGATGATTTAGATTTGACCTCTATATGGATATTTGATGAATTTGCTGAATTTTCGAGATGTATTTTAAGGGAATTTAGTACCCTTTATATAGGCATAAACTAGGGTTTAGGCTTGAGTAACCTCCAAAATTCTAATTGAAATGGAACACATTTTCTAAAGTCCCAATTCAAATCGAACACATCTTGTAAGTACCACAAAATTTCAGTGCCAAAAAAATGTCTCTGCTTCAATGCTTGTCGGAGTGTAGACTCGATGAAACTCAAAGACAAGCTTGAATCACTCATTCTTCCACCTTTGCAGCTTTAAATTTTCAGATGATTTATGCGAGAAAAGATGAAGGGCATATTTGGTCCAACTGAGTGTGACAATTTGTTTGCAACAAACTTTAAATTGAAAGAAAATAAATTGCAATCACAATAAAATATGAAAAAATAATTTATTGATAAAGATTGCGGGTAAAATTATGTTTCTATGTTCCTCCCTTGATTATACTCTCTTAAAATCCTTGATTATACTCTCTTAAAATCCTTGATTATATTCTCTTAAAATGCATGGTCGTTAGTGGCGTATTTCTCGAACTAGGATGATTTCGATTTGATCTCTATATAAATATTTCATGAATTTATGAAATATTCGAGATGCATTTTAAGGAAATTTAATACTCTTTATCTAGATATAAGCTAGGGTTTAGGGTTAAGTAGCTTCCAATAATTTTAATTGAAACTTAATACACTCTCTAGAGTCCCAATTCAAATTGAACACATATTTTGGAGCCTACAAAATTTCAATGTTTACAAATCTTTAATACTGTGATCTCAAAAAACCAATACATAAATAATCTATTCTTTATATTTTATCCTTTGAAATTATGAATTTGTCTAATACAAAAAAACTAAATGATTAATTAGGTTTATTATTCAATTTAGTTAATTTAAATTAATTAATATTTATTTGTTTAAAATTTGACTTCAAAAGAAAATTGAATTAGAATGCAATGATAAACTTATATAATTTTATTAATATTTATTTGTTCAAAGTTTGACTTAAGAAGAAAAAAATTGAACTAGAATGCAATGATAAATTTATATAATTTTTAAAAAAATATAAAATTTAAAATAATGACATATAAATAAAAGCACGGGCATATGTAAGCCTTCCACCATTATTATTTCTTGTTTGTTGCCATGCAATTTAAAAAGAGAGAGCAATTGATGAAATCAATGTTCACAAAAGAAAATCCAAAGCTTGTCGTTGGTACGGCCGGTTAAGTTTTACTAAATGTAGACTTTTGAACTGGATATTTAAATTTTCTTTTTTTAATTTTGATTCGATACATTATTTAAAAAAAAGATTAATAATTTTACTATGTCATTGATTATTATTGCAAGTCATTTCACTATTCAAAGAATGAATTAAAAATAATTATTCCATAGAAGAAAAAAATAAATATAAAATAATCAGTATCACTTAGGCCTCATTTGTTTGCATTTAATGGAGGTCTAAGTCTTAATCATTCAGATTCAGCTTATTAAGTGCTTTTGGTTTTTAGGTCTGAATTTGATTCATGCAGATTTATCCCATTAAGTTCATTTTTTTTATTATTTTAAAAATTTCTGGTCCGAAGAGGTCTAAACTAATCAGATATGTAGGAGACTCTTAACGACATTCAGATTCATTCCATTAAGTTCTTAACCTTTTTTTTTTTAATCAAAAGAGATATATTTTGTTGAAATGAAAATTTTATAATATTTTATCAATATAATGTTTAATTTCACTTCCACATTAAGATATTGAAAGCAAACAACATTAATTATTTAGTGCTCAGATTTAGAGACCGCATCTTAATATTCAGATCAAAACACCCGGATCTTAATGAAAATCTTAATATTCAGATATATATTCAGATTTAGATCACTTAATCTTAATAGAAACAAATGGGGCCTTAATCTTTAATTTGAACAAGTAAAGGTGAATATATATTTTTAATATAATGGATAAATAAAAAAGGACAAAGAAATTACTTATTTGACTATTAATCATTTAATGAAAAATAAAAAAATATTAAATTAAATAAATTATAATTCTAAAGAGAGGAAAAAAAATATGCCATATAAATTGAGATGAAAAAAATTATTAACAAATTAAAATAGACTAAAAATCAAATTAAGTAATAAATAAAAAAAAAGATATTTGACCAATTAAATGACAATTCAATGTCCTTATCCTAAACATCTGTGCTTGCCGGCCTTTAGGGTATTTTTGGAGTTCAGTCAAAAGATTATTAGTCAATTAGTTGGGAATAAGTTGTCCTCATTAGTGTAGTTATATGATCAGGTTTGTAGAAACAAAATATTGTATACAAATAAAATGATATACGAAATAAGAAAAATATTATATTTTAAACACCCTTAGTTCAGTAAGCTATTGTAGCTTAGGGTTTTAGATGATTGAAATAAGATAGTGATCGCATGTTTAAATCTCAATTGTTTTACTTTTTGAAAAGTGCTTTTGTTGAGCTATTTTTGAATATCATTTGTGAAATTTTTGATTCCGCAACTGATTATCCTGATATAAAATATTTCACTATATATATATAAGATAACTTATTTCACTACTAAGATATTAATAATGAGATAAATATTTTCAAGATTGTCTAATACCACTAGCCAAGCAAGCAACAAAATAATCATACAATTTATCATTCAAATTATTTGTATAACTCATATCAAAGGGCATCTAAAGATTATGTTCATTCATGCATTAGGAATTGTGCTATTGTCCCATCTCTCATTATCGACCTATTCATTTTCAATTTGAATAATACATGAGAAAAGAATTATTTCATAAGAAAAAAAGATTGTTCTATTGTCCCCATCTAAAAAAAAAAAAAAAAAACTCTCATAATTCCACTTGTGTCTCATAAGTCATAACATTCCCTCCATCTAGTATTATTTGTCATGGTTTCTATTTTTTGGAGTTAAACTATAAAAACTTTGACTAACATTTTAAAATGTATTTTCCATCATATTAATATGCAAAAAAAAATTGTAATATATAGTACTTTTCATATAATTTAGAATATCTAATTTTTTTGTTTAAAATATCGAATTAATGTAATCTAATTTAATTATAAATATTAGTCAAATTAACTTTCGATAAACGCAACATGACAAATAATTTCGAATGAAGAGAGTACTATTTTAGCAGTTGCCTTTTTAATTCAATAACTCATAATTATATGACTTCTCTAATTTCTATAACTCCAAAATTGATTACAAAAACTTGCACGTGAAATTAATGTTCTATTTTAATTTCAAGTTTGCTTGTTTAATAACATTATCTTTTAATATTTTATCTATTTATTCTTATCTATCTAATATATTTTTAAAAAGAAAAAAGATTTGATATACTCTGAACTTTATAATTTAAAGTTTGAAATATCAAATACTTTCCATCACAAAAATGCTCACATATTCCTACTCTCACTCAATTAACAGAGTATTAATAATATTAAAAAATGATTAGTCAACTAACTTTAATAAAATCGATTCTAAAAAATATTCTTTTAGATCTATATTTAAATATTTAACATAATATTACTAAATCACCCGTACAAAATAAAAAACTTACACCACAAGTATTTTGTCAGATGGTAGTTAAAATAGCTTAAGTTTTCTCTCTCTCTCATAGTACAAGTTAGGGCTGCGAATCGATAGATTCGATTTTGATTTTGAATTATATCGATTTGATTTATTAGTAGATGATAAATCGTTATGAAACTATTAAGATATTGACTTATTAATTATGATTTATTGATTATTGATCATTGCCGGTTCGATGATCGATTTAGCCGTTAAGATTTAAAAAATAAACCAAATTGATGAAAAATACTCAAAAACAAGGTGACAAATCGAATGAATCATGTATATGAATTCACAAGTTGCATCTTGTTGAAAAAGCAAACATTTTTACATTGTAGAATAACAAAAATTTTGAGATAGATAGAAATAAAAATAGGAAACTATACTCTCTTGCCATATATGCAAATGCATAAGTATAATATGCAATTATCTAACCGATATACATATACAATTCGTCTCTCTCCCATTTTTTGCCTTTCTCCTCTCTCTTCCAGTCTCGCTCGCCTCTCACCTCCCTATAACTATAACTATGAATTGTAATTATCAACCTATAGCGATGGAGAGTAATCAGACTATTTTTTAGTTGCTACACGTGAAAGTTTCTCTATTTTAATCAATATTTTTAAACATATCTCAAAAAGAAAAGAAAAAACAAAAAATATCACATAAATTAAAATAAGAAACTTCTAGCATTCATACTTGGTAATTAGCCTGATTTAGCATCACTTTTGAATGTTAGATCATAAGGATGGAATTTTTCGACGTACTTAAGCTTTCTCAAATTCAGGTAAAACAGAGTCGTTGGAATATTCTGATAATAGATTTCAAAATTTACTCCGGCGTCATCGAGATTCTCAAAAATCGTTCTCTCTGGGTAACCTTTAGCTAACAGCGCAACGATGTTAGAGGTGGCACCGTGAGATATGTCGAAGTGAACATATAATCGATTCGACTGAGTCGACCTGGCAACGACGCAAACCATCGTTCGAACACTTTATATTCAAAATGATATAAATATAATTATTTAATTGACTATTGGATTATTGGTTAATTCATTAAAAAAAACTTCAAACCTTTAAGAATCGATAACTCGATAAAAAAAATAAAACCGTTATCTGAACCACTAAATAATAACCCATTATTGATAATTTCGATTTTGATTCAATTTAAGTTAGGGTGGTGGACATGTTAGTTTATCTGACAATGCATATTTAATTTTTAATTATTCAAAACATGTAATCTTAATTCTTAAAATTAATAAAAGAATTATTTTAAAAATATACTAAATCAAAAAAAATAATTGAAGAGTCAGTAATTCTAACACCTTGAAGAATTATGTGTATCACAAAAGACAAAATTATAAGTTACATATTTAAAAATATATAAAATTAAAATGATTATTTTGAAAATATTGAGCCTCTTCATTTGCTATGTTCTTGGTTCAATAGCAATTCAATTTCTCCTTATGTCTATAAAGTATTAATAGCATCCTAACAATTTATCAATATCTAGCTTATGAAATAATTTAATAAAAAAAATCAAAATCACATGTTATGAATATTTGGAGATGAACTGTAAATGGTAAAATAACACCTGGATGCAAATTGAAGTTGCTATTTTTCTTAAAAACATTAAAATACTTTTTGACTCGACACCATTATATTCTTAGGAGTTGTTTGATATAGAGGATAAATGATTATAATTTTAAGGGGAAAGGCTCTATGCCATTCAACTTTCAGAAGAGGCTTATTTATGACATCAGTTAAAAATCTGGTTCATTTATGTCATTATCACTAAATAAAAGACTTATTCATGTCATTATTTTTTAACAGTGATTTTGCAAAACCATTGTTGACATGTGACCGATTATAGTTTGGTCACGCCATCAATTATTTTTAATAAAAACATGAAAAAAAAATTCAATTTTTATTCAGAATTTTGATTTTTTTATTAAAAAAATTGATGATGGTAGTCAATTATAATTCGGTCATGTCATCAATTTATTTAATTATGATTTTTTTATTAAAAAAAATTGATGACATGGTCGAATTATAATTGGCCACGTGTCAAAATGACTTTTCAAAATATTGCTAAAAAATAATGACATGAATGAGCCATTTCTTTAACAGTAATGACATAAATGAGCCAAACTTTTAACTGATGACATAAATAAGATTTTTCTGTAAGTTCGATGACATGAGATTTTTTCCTAATTTTAAAATGAAATGTAGAATATTTTTTCTATGTACAATTTGAAATATTAGTCGATTTCAAAATTATTTACTTCTTTATTTCTATTATAATAATAAAATAAATTATCTTATATGTGAATTTAAATGGTCGACAACTGTCTTTTGAAATTAGGGGCCTGAGGTATATTCCTTAAAAAAAAGCATAGAGCCGCCGCTGCCTATAACACCTACAATGCAAAATATTTTTGTACATTTGATATTTTTCTAAGCTAGGATCACAAGAAAAAATCTTCTTTATTTTGTATAAATTTTAAAATTTTGTTATTATTATTTTTAAATGAAGAGAATACTAACTATAGAGAAATGTCATTTTTTTTTAGATTAATTTTTTAAAAAAGTGTATCATATACAGCAGGATCTCGTTAAATTAATATTGGTGAAATTATAAAATAATATTATTTTATAGAGATATTATTTAATCAATAAATTAATTTAAAGATTGTTTCTGCAAAATTCATTCAGAGATAAGATCTCATAGAATTTGAATGAATCCACTTGTAAAACATCATTCATGAACTTGTGGTTGTGATTAATAATCTCAGAATCATATTAATGACCTATCAGATAGATGAAAATGATACATGTTCATAGGTTAAAGTCTTAGAAGAAATTGTAGATATCATTGGAAAAACAATAATGATGATAAAGCCGAAGATGGTACAATACATTTGGAGCCAGTAAGCGAAAAAAAAACACTTATCGTAACTAGAACTCATCGCAGTTTTATGGTGCAGTAAAAAAAGATGACACCGAAATTTTTGGATACAATAAGAAAAATTAGAGATGAACTTCAACTAGATTTAAATTTTTAAGAAAAAAATAAAAACAATATAATCATATTTCCCCAAATTATCTTAGATATATTTGTCTTTTTTAAAGAATTATTAATTTATATATTAACGAGACCATATATTTATACAGGGGTCTTCTGAAAATATATTATATTATTATCTTATCGAAATAAATGAATTTTTCCATCGACTCAAGTTTGAATCGAAAGAAAATATTATCTTAGAGAAATTATTAATTAACTGTGTATTAATTTAGAGAGATTTTACTGTAAGTTGAGATAAATAGGAGCAAATCTAAGTGTGGGTTTCTCGGTTTTTTCGTAAACCCTTTAGTATATGTATATATACTTGTAAACCTCTAACAAAATTGAATGACGGGTTAACGGTAAGGATGAGTTGTGGAAATACTTTCTACACTAGTATTATGACATAATCGGCATAATTTTATGGGATCGTTTGATTGGTAATAAATTATTTCAAGATTAATTATCCTGAAACAACTTATCTCCTCACTATCCGATAAATAATCTCAAACTTTTTAATCTCATAACTATTTATTCTTATCCGTCACGCCAAAATGAGCCCCTAACAAACAACCCTAACACACAACACTTATTTTGGCAAAGAAGGAATAACAACAAGTTGACATTATAAAAATAAACTGAAAAAGCTCTATCCATGAAAAAACAGGGGAAAGAGTGAAAAAAAAACAGAGGAAAATGGAGAAAATACAGCACAAAACTGTCTCCGTTAATGGAATCAAAATGCACGTAGCTGAAATCGGTGAAGGTCCAGCAGTTCTATTTCTACATGGCTTCCCTGAGTTATGGTATTCATGGCGCCATCAATTGCTTTACTTTTCTAACAAAGGTTACAGAGCTATTGCACCTGATCTTCGTGGTTACGGAGACACTGAAATTCCATCGGAAATCAGCAGTTATACTGCTTTTCACATTGTTGGTGATTTGATTTCTCTGTTAGATATTCTGGATCTAGAAAAAGTGTTCTTAATTGGGCATGATTGGGGTGCTCTAATTGCTTGGTTTTTCTGTTTGTTTCGTCCTGATCGAATTAAAGCTTTGGTGAATCTGAGTTGTGAGTTACGGCCCAGAAATCCGTCGCGGAAACCGATTGATTGCTTGAGGGAATTGCTTGGTGATGACTATTACATGTGCAGATTTCAGGTTTTTTTTTTTACTGTTCAGGTATATTTATAAGATAATTTTTAGAGATTGAATTAGATCTAAAATTTTTTTATTTCGTTTTTTTTTGTTAAAAAAAACTCCGAGATAGTTCTCTTTCCATTCAATTTTTTTTTTTGGGTATATGAATGAAAATAAGGGTGAAATTTTGATAGCTGGTATTCTTTGAGCCGATCAAAACTTGTTTCAGATTGAGCTGTAAGGGTGTGGATGGTAGGGAGGAAAGTGTTTCTTAAGTTTGGTTTATGGAAATGTAAGACATCCTAAATTAGTATAATCTTAACTATTCTTAAACGAAGGGGTAAATTAAATTTTGTAAAACAAATATACAAAATATATGATTTTAAAACTCGTCAACAAAGTGTATTAGTCCAATAGCCCTCATCCCACTCTTACTCCATGGTATTTATCAAAATTAGCTATGCTAACATTTTTTAGTTACGTATCGAATATAAAAAAATAAAATAATAAATTCACTAATTTTATTTTTTAAAAAAATATCTTCATTCAGACAAAACACCCCAAAGAAATATCTTGTAGTAAGTAAATTTCTTAAATTCTTGTTTGTTCGTTTTTATGAGCTCTCTCTCACTTTCAAGTTTGTGCCCACTTAGTTTCCTCCAAGTGAAGAGAGCAAACGGTTTAATGACGTTCTAAAGTTCAATTTACTCCCTCCGTTAATTTGTACTCCTTATTTGTCATTATTTCTATTTTTAGAGTCAAACTATAAAAATTGACTAATATTTTAAGATGCATTTTTTTATCATATTAATATGCAAAAAATTGTAATTTATAGTACTTTTCATATAATTTTAGAATATCTAATTTTTTTGTTTAAAATATCGAATTAATGTAATCTAATTTACCTTTGAAAATAAGTCAAACTGACTTTCGATAAGCACAACATGACAAACATTTTCGGACGGAGAGAGTACTTACTAAACATTAATTAAATTTCTGTTTTTACTTATTATTTTAAACGATTTTTTTTTTGTTATGTATACCCTCAATTTATTTATATTAAGTTAATTTCTTTTTAAACAAATAGTGAGTAAATACATAAGCGAACTCTTAAAATAAAAGCATTGAAATAAACACTGTAGTTGAATTCAAACTCAGGTGTCACAAATAGATTCTTATACTTCTCTAGATATACATAATTTTTTTCGAAATTAACGGATAGTATATATTTTTGTGATTTTCTAATAGTATGCTATTATTTAGAAACCTGGGGAAGTGGAAGAGGAATTTGCTTCAATTGATACTGCAAAACTCATCATAGGATTTCTTTCTTCACGTGATACACGTCCACCTTGCATTCCCAAAGAGATTGGCTTTCATCAGGCCTTTGCTCAGTTACCAGCAACATTACCTTCATGGCTAACACAAGAAGATGTCAATTATTATGCTGAGAAATTAAACAAAAATGGCTTCACTGGGGGATTGAACTACTATAGAAACATGGACAAGTATGTATACCCCCAATATACTTTATACGTTTTAATTTGTCTGTCTAATTCTTGATTTGATACCGTTTTAAAAAAGTAGAGAAAGCTTTTGAGTGTTATATAATTTTAAACGAAAGATATATTTTCAATTTTCCAAAAATTAACGTTTAATTTGTTTATGAAATATGAATAGAACTTAAAATTTTAATTTCAAATCATGATTTAAAGTTCCATATTTTCTTTGAAGAATAGTAGGGTTTAAAATTTCATAAGTTGTGATTTCAATATTTTTTTAAAAAAATATAAAATTTGTGCTCTATAAGTTTCTATTTTGTAAAAAAGATCTATTGTTTTAAATTTTACAATAAAAACTCATGCTTAATGGAAATAGATTATTTGTACCATGTGGAGTAATTTTACTAAAGAATAATTAGTTATTACTATTATTGTTGATATTTTGGACGTTTATAATAACATATGATCATAAATATTATCTTATTAAGATTGTATAAGAGTGAATTCGATCGTTTTCACATATTATTGAATTTTCACGTTTACGAGAATAAAACACAATAGAAAATCCATATTACATATTCAAATAAAATTTCAAACTTCAAATTAATCTGATTTCGATGCGGAGCTCACAGCCCCATTTAGTGGATGCAAAATTCAAGTCCCAACTAAGTTTGTGGTGGGTGAGTTGGACTTGACGTATAATATTCCTGGAATCAAGGAGTATATACACAATGGTGGATTCAAGAAAGAAGTTCCAAGTTTAGAGGAAGTTGTTGTAATGGAGGGAGCAGCTCACTTCATCAACCAAGAAAAGCCAGATCAAATAAATGCCCACATTTATGATTTTATTCAAAAGTTTTAATCAACCAATTGGTAGTATCTTTAATTAATTATTGGGGTTTTTGGCATAATTTGAAATATACTTTGTTGAAGTTTGTGACAAATAAGATGCCTAAACAGATTTACCGGCCTGAAATTTGATTGATGGATGAATAAGTATTTGTCACTTTGTTAACAAGTCCTTCAGTTTTGACATGCACTTTTTTTCCACTAGAAGTAAGATATTAGGGAAATCGTGACATAACCGATAAAATAATTGTTATGTAACTAGGAGGTTACAGATTAGAACTGAAAAAATATAAAGAAGAAAATGTCTTTCGATTTTGTTGTAATTTTCAATCATTTTGATATATAGTATTCGTCCCTTTTTCGATAATTGTTTTATATAAATAAATAATTTTTTTATGATTCAATCAATTTAAGTGTCTATACACCGTATATTTACTTGACATTTAAAAAAAAAAGGAGCTAATTTTGAACTCAATTGTTAGTTAGTACTCCTATATCCTTGATTTTGAGTGAACTTTTTCACTCTATTTTATTATATACGTTTTTTTTTTTATATTAAAAAAATAAAAGAATCTATTCGATAAATGCTTACCAATCCTTTACTGATATTCATTGTCCTGATGCTGCAGAACATATTTGCACAAGGGATAAAAAGAAGCAAAATCATAATTATTTAGAGTGGATATATTTTTGTATTCTACTTTAGTCTATTTAAATATTGTGTTGTTTGATGGAATCTCTTATGAACTTCTTCTAGTTTATAGTTAAAAATGTTTTAGGAAGGATCTTGGAAATATCTAAATTTTGGCATCTTTGTTGCATGTGGAGGAATGAGTTGAGCAAGTTGAAGACAAAAGCCAAAGTGCACTTGTCCATTAATACTACATTTTGCTTCAAATTAAATATAGATAATTCTCATCCAACAACTCTTATCTATCTAAATAAATATATAACCTATAAAGTTACATTTTAAATAATATTCCTCCTTCCCCTACTCCATTTTATAAGAAGAAAAAAAGAGAGAAATTTAGGGTAATTTGGTAGAGCGTATAAAAATAATATTTAATTGAATGTATTAGTAATATTTTTATTAGTTATATATGAATTAATTTTTATGCCTTATTGATTGGATGTATTAAAAATAGTATACATACTACAAAATGTTTATATACAAAAATATCCTTCATAGTTATAGTGGAAAAAATGTAAAAATACTTTTAAGGGACAATTGAATCTCTAACTATGATAATGCATATATCAAATATCTTTACATTATTAATATCCATAATATTAGTAATACACACTTTAATATACAATAAAATATATAATTAATGAAAAAATATACCAAATAAGAAACTACCAACACATACATTATTTTCTATTTACTCAACCAAACGACCCCTTTATAAATACATAAATTGATTATACATATAAAGTTAATTAGAGAAGAAAATCTCATTTTACTCTCAAAATTTCAATATCTGTTTGACCTTAAAATCAATTACATTTTACTATTTTACAAGTTCTAATATCTTATCGAACTTTTAAGTCAAAAATTTAATATTTCAAATTTCAACTTCGAAATAAGCCGCTCAGAGTCCCTCTCCGGCTACAGCATATATACTATACAGCGACAACAAGTGAGGAAACTTCCTCTTTTATGTTTTTTAGCATAACCATTTTTCACTGCTTCTGGTACTTTCATGGACGACGATGAGTACTCATCTTCTTCTGCTATCGGATCTTGTTGCGATGATGATACTCCGCATTACGCGTTCAGCGGTAAGCTCATGCTTACCTCTGTTCTCCTTTTCTTCTTCGTGTGTTTTCTCATTGCCTTCTTCCACCTTTACGCTAATCGATTCCTCCTCCGCCGTGCCCGCCGCCACCACAACCGCCGCCGTCGCTACCGCCACCAGATTCCGGCTCCACCAATTGCAGATTCTTCTTCTCAAGGACTTGACCCTTCGCTGTTAAAATCGCTCCCTGTTTTCGTTTACGATGCGGAATTTTACAATCCACCAATTGAATGCCCTGTTTGTTTGGCGGAATTTGAAAATGGAGAAACGGGTCGGGTTTTGCCCAAATGTAATCATTGTTTTCACTGTGAGTGTATTGATATGTGGTTTCAGTCTCACTGTAACTGCCCGATTTGCAGAGCCCCAATTCAAGTGAAAGCGATTGATGTAAAGGAAAGTGGAGAAGATGAAGTTGTAATAATGGTGGATGAATCTGTAATCGAAGAAGTACAAAACTGTGAATCGTCGCAGTCCGACGATGGAAAAATATCTATTCGATGATTGTTATTGTTGCGAGTTATATGATCACTCAACTAATGAAAATCGCTTCGATTTCTTTTTTTTTGTGATGATGTTTTTATTGTATTTCAATTCCATTATAAAAATATAATCTCAATATATAATTACGTGACTTTATTGTATAATTTTTATCAATTAGTGATTGTTTTGAGCCATCATTTAATACTCTTAGATGCTATACACCATTGAGGATTAAAAGGTAACACGAAAACTTTTTCTCTGTATAACATATACAGTATAGGTTTATTATTGGCTTTGTATACTTTTTAAAAATTATACATAAAAATAAAATGAAAATTTTATTATATTCTTCTTTGATTATAAAAATATAATCTTTTAAAAAAATATAATAATGAAATAAATGTAGTTAATGATAAAGATAAACTAAAAACTTAATATAAAATTATTTACTAATTTTATAAAGTAGATTAGTATTTTAAAAATATATAAATAGCTATTATTGGACGGATTAAGTAATAGAGTTCAAATCAAAAAGAGTACAAGTTGGCATAAAAATGTTATTTTCATGTATATTGGTGAAGCATTTTTGGCGATTAGTGGTATATCAAGATTTTCTTTTATTAATTAAAGGATTTTATTTACCAAGTGAATATTATAAATCAAAAAGTGATATATCAAGTTACTTTATCAATTAATTTGGAGAAGGGGCTGTGGGTACTTTATTCTTTATCTAATCTCTTTGTATCTATTTAGTTGTTACTATAGGTTTTATGTGTCTAAAAAAATCAGGTAAATTTATTGTTATATTTTTATTTAGTGTTTTTTTGAGTCAAATTTTAAATAAATAGTCATGAAGTAATTTATTTTGATTAATTAATTTGACCAATTATTTACTTCATTTTCTATGTTGCTTAAATACATACGTTCAAAGTTAATAACTTCTAAGGGTAAAATAGAAAGAATTATATAATTTAGGCGTCGTTTGGTACAATGATTCATAATGCAGGAATTTTTAACACATGAATTAGTAATGCATGAATTATTAATGCAGGGTTTTAGTAATGTAGGAATTAGTTTTTATCAAGTGTTTGGTTCATTGTTTCCTACCTAGTCTTATATTTGGTTTAAAACTCTAGAAAAAGTTTATTTCCTATTATACCCTTGAGTTATTGTGAGATTTTATATTTCATTTAACTAGTCAAGTTAAATACTAAAAAAATATATATAAAAATATTATTATTTTTGAGGTGTGATATGTCAACGGTATATTTTAATTTTTTGTTGGTCAAATATACCTTGAACTTAACATGGATTTAACGCTACTTAAATTGTTTAAATACACGAAGCTTATTTTAAAAATAAAAAAAATAGTTCAAGTGGTCAATCGACGAACTACATTTAAAAAAAAAACCCATAAAAATCAACCCAATATAACTACTCAAACATGGAGAAAAAAAATATTAGTTTGTGAAATCATCAAATTACATGGAACAAATTTGGAGAATTTAAATGAATATTTATAAATATTCTCATATAAAACAAAAAGAACATTAATTACAAAAAAAAAATAGGAAAAAGGTTTGGGGATAATTTAGTCATGTAGGGGTCTTATCCAAGAAACCTCTAAACCTTGGATTATCTATCCCTCCCTTTCCTAAGGATAAAATAAGACCTTATATGAGGTATAACTAATCCAAATATACCTCATACAAGGTCTTATTTTATCCCTAGGAAAGGATTATCCAAATATTTAATATATTAGATAATATTTTAAAACATGACATTCTAAGGCATCAAGAAAACTCTTCAACAAACATTCAGCAAATTGGAGAAAGGTACAACATCGAGTTCACAGCTCTTCGAAGGAGTGGTCAACGGAGTTCTTCCCGGAGATCGACTTACAATGACGAAGTGCTTTCCGACGTCCCAGAGATTGATAACATCTCAACATCATCCAACAATTCAGGAAATACATTACTGAAGGCCCTCGAATCGCGGAGAAACTTAGGAGAGAGAATCAAGAGAACAACAGAATTGTACTCCCAACGATTCCTTAATAAAAATCATATTTTTTTCTTTTATTTATTTTGCTTGCAGTCGATTTTCCGCTCATATAAAAATTTATTTCGAACAATCTTATCTAGCTATCGACGCATGAAAGGAAAAGTAGAGAGTATGCTTCTTAAGTTAGATATGGAAAAGGTCTTTGATCAACTTGAATGGTCCTTTATTCGCCAAGTCCTAACCTTTTTTGACATTCCTCAACACCTATCGACTTTGATTATGTCCTTGTTACGTCTTCCTCCATCTCTATTCTCATTAATGGCACCAGAACATATTTCTTCCAACCCATGTGTGGTATTCGACAAGGTAATCCTCTTTCACCTTATTTATTTATCATGTGTATGGAGCTTTTATCACAGTTCATTCACCAAAGTGTCCATCAGAACAGATGGATTCCAATTAAGCTCGGACGACATGGTATTCCTATCTCCCATGAATTTTATGCGGATGTTATTATTCTTTTCTCCAAAATAATCCAGCAAAACTGTAACACCATCATCGACACAGTCAATAATTTCTCCTCATTTACCTGGCAAAATATAAACTACAACAAATCTCTCATCTTCCTATCGAGAAATTTTTTCCAGGAAGATAAGGAGTATGTTACTAGTTCCCTACATATGAAAGAAGGAACTGCAATGGGCAAATATCTTGGCTTTCCTCTTACCCACACTCGTTATCAAAGCAGTGATTTCCAATTCCGCATTGACAATTTTCAAACAACGTCTGGAAGGATGGAAAAAAAATTCTTGACCATGGCACGGCGAACTACTCTTATTCGCTCCAATCTTAACAGCCTTGCAAACCATGTCATGCAATTCACCGTTCTTCCGAAACAGGTAATCTCTTCTCTTACCAAGTTTCAACGATATTTTCTTTGGGGGTCTACTACCCAAGCTCGCAAACTACACCTTATAAAATGGAAAACCATCACTTCAAACCGATCTTCAGGAGGTCTTGGGATTAGTGATGAACCCCTCAGCTCCTTTGTTCAAATTACTCATAACTCATTATAATTCCTCTAAAGGCTGCCCCAAAAAGACCACTACTCCCTTATGGCGAACCCTTCTTAGAGGTTCGATAACTTGTCAACAAGGCATTCTGTCAAAAATTGGCAATGAAAAAGACATTCTCTTTTGGGAAGACACTTGGTTTAATCCAAACGATACTCTTAGACAGAAATTTATAGCGCCTCTACCTCGGAATGCCCTAACACAACGAGTAGCGCACTACATTCTTAATCATCGATGGAATTTAAACCAGGTCATTCACACTTTAGATGACACAACGATCCATAACATTAAATCAAACCTATATCCTTATATACACCCATGCTACTGACACTCGCACTTGGGGATTAACCTCCAATAGGATTTTCATCACTAAGTCTCTTTATAAAGTCATTCGTCCAGCCATCGACGATACCAACACCACCTCATTTAGCTTGGTCTCATTTAATATACGTTTGTTGTTTGGCAGTGTTGTCATCAAAAACTCCCCACTAACCATTTCTCGTGAGCATTTCATTTCTCTGATTGATACTTGTCTCCAATGCCACAACTCAGTCGAAGACACCAACCACATTCTATTATTCTGCCCCTATGCAAAAATTTTATTGTCTCATCTTCCTTCGTCCGCCCTTGTTTGCTTTGGTCTTTGGACTTTTTGGATTAATCGAAACAATAACCACTTTAACCATATCAATAAATATCCAGATTACAGATAGACTATGCAAAAGGCTATTTAGTTTCACTCCTTGGGACCAAGCTCACACCCTTGAATTCCCATTTCCATCGACTTATCTTGGTCCCCTCCTCTTAATGGTTTCAAATTAAACACTGATGGGGCAAACTCGCGGACTACTCGAAAATGAGGCTTTGGTGGAATCATTTGCGATTTTGCTGGATCGTGGATTATTGGATTCATGGGATCGGTACACATTTCCTTTAGCTACTGAAATGCTTGCATTATTTCACGGTCTTCGCATTTCCCAAATTCACAACATACAACTGTTAGAA
The DNA here is from genome assembly GCF_001406875.1 of Solanum pennellii. Lineage (NCBI taxonomy): Eukaryota > Viridiplantae > Streptophyta > Magnoliopsida > Solanales > Solanaceae > Solanum > Solanum pennellii. Next base: position 78,501,707 of record NC_028645.1, read on the forward strand.
ATTGAAATGGATGCTCAGGCAGTTGATATTTAAATTTAAAAGTCAACGTGACAGAGGTACTTGTGCATATGAATATAAAGGATCCAGCTCCTCTTCATTTCTCTTATATCCACTTCCCAAGTTCTCATTTGGATTAGTGACACATGACATAGGCTAAATTAAAGGGAAAATTACGCAACAAAGTAAACTTATATTATTTAATTACTCATCATAGCTATAGTTTGATATAATTACCACTCGCGATTAACATTATACATTTATATGTGGGATGACTTCGAATTTGTATAATAAGTCATGTTTGTATATGTATAATTCGCCAGAATATACAAATACATATGTATAATATACAATTATTTAACCTATATACATATACAATTCACCTCTCTCCCACTTTCTGCCCTCTCTCACTCGCCTCTCTCCCCCCTCTCCCAATCTCGCTCGCCTCTCTCCTCACTCTCCTAATCTCGTTTGCCCTATATACAAATGTATATGTATAATTTACAATTATATACATATACAATTCACCTCTTTCCCACTCTCTGCCCTCTCTCGCTCGCCTTTCTCCTCCCTCTCCCAGTCTCGCTCGCCTCTCTCCTCCCTCTCCCAATCTCTCTTGCCATATATACAAATACATATGTATAATATACAATTATATTATCAATATACACATACAATTCACCTTTCTCCCACTCTTTTCCCCCTCCCTCTCGCCTTTTTCCTCTCTCTCCCAGTATCGCTCGCCTCTCTCCTCCATATAAAATGTAGTTGTTTGCAACAAATTTTAAACATATGGATAATAAATAAACCATACAAATAAAATGTGAAGAAACATAATTTTATTCATCAAGATTGTGAGTACAAATCTGTTCCTCCCTTGATTCTACTCTCTAAGATAATTTATCCATGATTCGAGGGCCGTTAGTGGCGTATTTCTCGAATTAGGATGATTTAGATTCGACCTCTCTATATGAATAATCCATCAATTTGTGGAGTATTCGAGATCTTGATCTCTTTGTGGATTTTTCGAGATGCCTTTTAAGGGGATTTAGTACCCTTTATATAGGCGTAAACTAGGGTTTAAGGTTGAGTAGCCTCCAAGAATCCTTATCTGAGTTGAACACAATTTGTAGAGTCCCAACTCGAATTGAACGCATCTTGTAGAGTCCCACAAAATTTCAATGTGTACAAATGCCCCCTGCTTCAAGGCTTGACAGAGGGTAGACTTGTGAAACTCAAAGACGAGGCTTGAAGTATTCATTCTTCCACCTTTGCAGCTTCAGATTTTCAAATTTGATTTAAGAGAGAAGAGATGAAGGGCAGATTTGGTCCCACTGGGCGTGCCAGAATTTGTAGACAATAAAATTCTCGTCGAGAAAACAATAATCAAGAACGGAAAATTATAGCAACAATCGATTTTATTATTTCAAATGCGAGTGTTACAATCTCTATAATTCCTCTGAATTCGCCTTTTCAAATATAAATTCAAGGGCTTTAAAGCTTGTTCTTGAATCTATGATTAACTTGAACTTGAACTTTATCTTGATCTTGACTTTTATTTGAACTCAATGGCTTCGAGCTTGTTCTTGAATTCGGTGGTCTTGATCTTGATCGTTCTTGAACTTGAATGCTTGAATTCTTAAACTTGTAGCTTTGTAGAGAATTAAATGGCGTTTGTACCACGGAGTTTCTCTAGCTTCTTGTTTAGAATTTTCTATGTCTTTTCTGAATTATGAGGACCCCTATTTATAGTTTTAGAATAGAGGAGTTGCGATTGGAATAGGATTCCATTCAGCCAATCAGATTAAAGTGACATGGCATTTGGGCTTTATGGAGGGGGCTTGTCATCTTTGACACATGTCATGATTCTATTGGTTTTCTTATTTGACTTGGCATGCCACATCATCTGCACACGTGGCGCCAAG